>NW_026912787.1:17500-30000 GCF_034315485.1 Pezoporus occidentalis | reverse complement strand
CCCTAACCCTAACCCTAACCCTAACCCTAACCCTAAACCTAACCCTAACCCATTTCTCCCCTGTAACTGTAACAAAGTGAGTGTAATACTATATGTATATATATATACAGGAAAACAGAGGAAACGTAACAAAGTGATCAAAATAAAGCATGTTCAAGAGGATTCTAATGACCCACAGAGGTTCTCAACCCTAACCCTAACCCTAACCCTAACCCTAACCCTAACCCTAACCGTAAACCTAACCCTACCCCATTTCTCCCCTCTAACTGTAACAAAGCGAGTGTAATACTATATATCTATATATATAGGAAAACACAGTAAACGTAACAAAGTGAGCAAAATAAAGTATGTTCAAGAGCATTCTAATGACCCACAGAGGTTCTCAACCCCAACCCTAACCCTAACCCTAACCCTAACCCTAACCCATTTCTCCCCTGTAACTGTAACAAAGTGAGTGCAACACTATATATATAGATATATAGGAAAACACAGTAAATGTAACAAAGTGAGCAAAATAAAGCATGTTCAAGAGCATTCTAATGACCCACAGAGGTTCTCAACCCTAACCCTAACCCTAACCCTAACCCTAACCCTAACCCATTTCTCCCCTGTAACTGTAACAAAGTGAGTGTAATACTATATATATATATATATAGGAAAACACAGGAAACGTAACAAAGTGAGCAAAATAAAGCATGTTCAAGAGCATTCTAATGACCCACAGAGGTTCTCAACCCTAACCCTAACCCTAACCCTAACCCTAACCCTAACCCTAACCCTAACCCTTCTCCCCTAACCCATTTCTCCCCTGTAACTGTAACAAAGTGAGTGTAATACTATATGTATATATATATACAGGAAAACAGAGGAAACGTAACAAAGTGATCAAAATAAAGCATGTTCAAGAGCATTCTAATGACCCACAGAGGTTCTCAACCCTAACCCTAACCCTAACCCTAACCCTAACCTAACCCTAACCCTAACCCATTTCTCCCCTGTAACTGTAACAAAGTGAGTGTAATACTATATATATATATATATAGGAAAACACAGTAAACGTAACAAAGTGAGCAAAATAAAGTATGTTCAAGAGCATTCTAATGACCCACAGAGGTTCTCAACCCTAACCCTAACCCTAACCCTAACCCTAACCCTAACCCTAACCCTAACCCATTTCTCCCCTGTAACTGTAACAAAGTGAGTGTAATACTATATATATATATATATAGGAAAACACAGTAAACGTAACAAAGTGAGCAAAATAAAGCATGTTCAAGAGCATTCTAATGACCCACAGAGGTTCTCAACCCTAACCCTAACCCTAACCCTAACCCTAACCCTAACCCATTTCTCCCCTGTAACTGTAACAAAGTGAGTGTAATACTATATATATATATATATACAGGAAAACACAGTAAACGTAACAAAGTGAGCAAAATAAAGCATGTTCAAGAGCATTCTAATGACCCACAGAGGTTCTCCCTAACCCTAACCCTAACCCTAACCCTAACCCTAACCCTAACCCTAACCCTATTTCTCCCCTGTAACTGTAACAAAGTGAGTGTAATACTATATGTATATATATATACAGGAAAACAGAGGAAACGTAACAAAGTGAGCAAAATAAAGCATGTTCAAGAGCATTCTAATGACCCACAGAGGTTCTCAACCCTAACCCTAACCCTAACCCTAACCCTAACCCTAACCCTAACCTAACCCTAACCCTAACCCATTTCTCCCCTGTAACTGTAACAAAGTGAGTGTAATACTATATGTATATATATATACAGGAAAACACAGGAAACGTAACAAAGTGAGCAAAATAAAGCATGTTCAAGAGCATTCTAATGACCCACAGAGGTTCTCAACCCTAACCCTAACCCTAACCCTAACCCTAACCCTAACCCTAACCCATTTCTCCCCTGTAACTGTAACAAAGCGAGTGTAATACTATATATATAGATATATAGGAAAACACAGTAAACGTAACAAAGTGAGCAAAATAAAGCATGTTCAAGAGCATTCTAATGACCCACAGAGGTTCTCAACCCTAACCCTAACCCTAACCCTAACCCTAACCTAACCCTAACCCTATTTCTCCCCTGTAACTGTAACAAAGTGAGTGTAATACTATATATATATATATATAGGAAAACACAGTAAACGTAACAAAGTGAGCAAAATAAAGCATGTTCAAGAGCATTCTAATGACCCACAGAGGTTCTCAACCCTAACCCTAACCCTAACCCTAACCCTAACCCTAACCCTAACCCATTTCTCCCCTGTAACTGTAACAAAGTGAGTGTAATACTATATGTATATATATATACAGGAAAACAGAGGAAACGTAACAAAGTGAGCAAAATAAAGCATGTTCAAGAGCATTCTAATGACCCACAGAGGTTCTCAACCCTAACCCTAACCCTAACCCTAACCCTAACCCTAACCCTAACCCTATCTAGATATATAGGAAAACACAGTAAACGTAACAAAGTGAGCAAAATAAAGTATGTTCAAGAGCATTCTAATGACCCACAGAGGTTCTTCAACCCCAACCCTAACCCTAACCCTAACCCTAACCCATTTCTCCCCTGTAACTGTAACAAAGTGAGTGCAACACTATATATATAGATATATAGGAAAACACAGTAAATGTAACAAAGTGAGCAAAATAAAGCATGTTCAAGAGCATTCTAATGACCCAAAGAGGTACTCAACCCTAACCCTAACCCTAACCCTAACACTAACCCTAACCCATTTCTCCCCTGTAACTGTAACAAAGTGAGTGTAATACTATATGTATATATATATACAGGAAAACAGAGGAAACGTAACAAAGTGATCAAAATAAAGCATGTTCAAGAGGATTCTAATGACCCACAGAGGTTCTCAACCCTAACCCTAACCCTAACCCTAACCCTAACCCTAACCGTAAACCTAACCCTACCCCATTTCTCCCCTCTAACTGTAACAAAGCGAGTGTAATACTATATATCTATATATATAGGAAAACACAGTAAACGTAACAAAGTGAGCAAAATAAAGTATGTTCAAGAGCATTCTAATGACCCACAGAGGTTCTCAACCCCAACCCTAACCCTAACCCTAACCCTAACCCTATCCCATTTCTCCCCTGTAACTGTAACAAAGTGAGTGCAACACTATATATATAGATATAAAGGAAAACACAGTAAATGTAACAAAGTGAGCAAAATAAAGCATGTTCAAGAGCATTCTAATGACCCACAGAGGTACTCAACCCTAACCCTAACCCTAACCCTAACCCTAACTAACCCTAACCCATTTCTCCCCTGTAACTGTAACAAAGTGAGTGTAATACTATATGTATATATATATACAGGAAAACAGAGGAAACGTAACAAAGTGAGCAAAATAAAACATGTTCAAGAGCATTCTAATGACCCACAGAGGTTCTCAACCCTAACCCTAACCCTAACCCTAACCCTAACCCTAACCCTAACCCTAAACCTAACCCTAACCCTAACCCATTTCTCCCCTGTAACTGTAACAAAGTGAGTGTAATACTATATGTATATATATATACAGGAAAACAGAGGAAACGTAACAAAGTGATCAAAATAAAGCATGTTCAAGAGGATTCTAATGACCCACAGAGGTTCTCAACCCTAACCCTAACCCTAACCCTAACCCTAACCCTAACCCCTAACCCCCCATTTCTCCCCTCTAACTGTAACAAAGCGAGTGTAATACTATATATCTAGATATATAGGAAAACACAGTAAACGTAACAAAGTGAGCAAAATAAAGTATGTTCAAGAGCATTCTAATGACCCACAGAGGTTCTCAACCCCAACCCTAACCCTAACCCTAACCCTAACCCTAACCCATTTCTCCCCTGTAACTGTAACAAAGTGAGTGCAACACTATATATATAGATATATAGGAAAACACAGTAAATGTAACAAAGTGAGCAAAATAAAGCATGTTCAAGAGCATTCTAATGACCCACAGAGGTACTCAACCCTAACCCTAACCCTAACCCTAACCCTAACCCTAACCCATTTCTCCCCTGTAACTGTAACAAAGTGAGTGTAATACTATATGTATATATATATACAGGAAAACAGAGGAAACGTAACAAAGTGAGCAAAATAAAACATGTTCAAGAGCATTCTAATGACCCACAGAGGTTCTCAACCCTAACCCTAACCCTAACCCTAACCCTAACCCTAACCTAACCCTAACCCAAAACCCTAAACCATTTCTCCCCTGTAACTGTAACAAAGTGAGTGTAATACTATATGTATATATATATACAGGAAAACAGAGGAAACGTAACAAAGTGATCAAAATAAAGCATGTTCAAGAGGATTCTAATGACCCACAGAGGTTCTCAACCCTAACCCTAACCCTAACCCTAACCCTAACCCTAACCCTAACCCTAACCCATTTCTCCCCTGTAACTGTAACAAAGTGAGTGTAATACTATATATATATATATATAGGAAAACACAGTAAACGTAACAAAGTGAGCAAAATAAAGTATGTTCAAGAGCATTCTAATGACCCACAGAGGTTCTCAACCCTAACCCTAACCCTAACCCTAACCCTAACCCTAACCCTAACCCTAACCCTAACCCTAACCCATTTCTCCCCTGTAACTGTAACAAAGTGAGTGTAATACTATATGTATATATATATACAGGAAAACAGAGGAAACGTAACAAAGTGATCAAAATAAAGCATGTTCAAGAGGATTCTAATGACCCACAGAGGTTCTCAACCCTAACCCTAACCCTAACCCTAACCCTAACCCTAACCCTAACCCTAACCCTACCCCATTTCTCCCCTCTAACTGTAACAAAGCGAGTGTAATACTATATATATAGATATATAGGAAAACACAGTAAACGTAACAAAGTGAGCAAAATAAAGTATGTTCAAGAGCATTCTAATGACCCACAGAGGTTCTCAACCCCAACCCTAACCCTAACCCTAACCCTAACCCTAACCCTAACCCATTTCTCCCCTGTAACTGTAACAAAGTGAGTGCAACACTATATATATAGATATATAGGAAAACACAGTAAATGTAACAAAGTGAGCAAAATAAAGCATGTTCAAGAGCATTCTAATGACCCACAGAGGTACTCAACCCTAACCCTAACCCTAACCCTAACCCTAACCCTAACCCATTTCTCCCCTGTAACTGTAACAAAGTGAGTGTAATACTATATATATATATATATACAGGAAAACACAGGAAACGTAACAAAGTGAGCAAAATAAAACATGTTCAAGAGCATTCTAATGACCCACAGAGGTTCTCAACCCTAACCCTAACCCTAACCCTAACCCTAACCCTAACCCTAACCCTAAACCTAACCCTAACCCTGTAACTGTAACAAAGTGAGTGTAATACTATATGTATATATATATACAGGAAAACAGAGGAAACGTAACAAAGTGAGCAAAATAAAACATGTTCAAGAGCATTCTAATGACCCACAGAGGTTCTCAACCCTAACCCTAACCCTAACCCTAACCCTAACCCTAACCCTAACCCTAACCCTAACCCTAACCCTAACCCATGTTCTCCCCTGTAACTGTAACAAAGTGAGTGTAATACTATATGTATATATATATACAGGAAAACAGAGGAAACGTAACAAAGTGATCAAAATAAAGCATGTTCAAGAGGATTCTAATGACCCACAGAGGTTCTCAACCCTAACCCTAACCCTAACCCTAACCCTAAGCCTAACCCTACCCGATTTTCTCCCCTCTAACTGTAACAAAGCGAGTGTAATACTATATATATATATATAGGAAAACACAGTAAACGTAACAAAGTGAGCAAAATAAAGTATGTTCAAGAGCATTCTAATGACCCACAGAGGTTCTCAACCCCAACCCTAACCCTAACCCTAACCCTAACCCTAACCCATTTCTCCCCTGTAACTGTAACAAAGTGAGTGCAACACTATATATATAGATATATAGGAAAACACAGTAAATGTAACAAAGTGAGCAAAATAAAGCATGTTCAAGAGCATTCTAATGACCCACAGAGGTACTCAACCCTAACCCTAACCCTAACCCTAACCCTAACCCTAACCCATTTCTCCCCTGTAACTGTAACAAAGTGAGTGTAATACTATATGTATATATATATACAGGAAAACAGAGGAAACGTAACAAAGTGAGCAAAATAAAACATGTTCAAGAGCATTCTAATGACCCACAGAGGTTCTCAACCCTAACCCTAACCCTAACCCTAACCCTAACCCTAACCCTAACCCTAACCCTAACCCTAACCCATTTCTCCCCTGTAACTGTAACAAAGTGAGTGTAATACTATATGTATATATATATACAGGAAAACAGAGGAAACGTAACAAAGTGATCAAAATAAAGCATGTTCAAGAGGATTCTAATGACCCACAGAGGTTCTCAACCCTAACCCTAACCCTAACCCTAACCCTAACCCAAACCCTACCCCATTTCTCCCCTCTAACTGTAACAAAGCGAGTGTAATACTATATATCTAGATATATAGGAAAACACAGTAAACGTAACAAAGTGAGCAAAATAAAGTATGTTCAAGAGCATTCTAATGACCCACAGAGGTTCTCAACCCCAACCCTAACCCTAACCCTAACCCTAACCCATTTCTCCCCTGTAACTGTAACAAAGTGAGTGCAACACTATATATATAGATATAAAGGAAAACACAGTAAATGTAACAAAGTGAGCAAAATAAAGCATGTTCAAGAGCATTCTAATGACCCACAGAGGTACTCAACCCTAACCCTAACCCTAACCCTAACACTAACCCTAACCCATTTCTCCCCTGTAACTGTAACAAAGTGAGTGTAATACTATATGTATATATATATACAGGAAAACAGAGGAAACGTAACAAAGTGAGCAAAATAAAACATGTTCAAGAGCATTCTAATGACCCACAGAGGTTCTCAACCCTAACCCTAACCCTAACCCTAACCCTAAACCCTAACCCTAACCCTAACCCATTTCTCCCCTGTAACTGTAACAAAGTGAGTGTAATACTATATGTATATATATATACAGGAAAACAGAGGAAACGCAACAAAGTGATCAAAATAAAGCATGTTCAAGAGGATTCTAATGACCCACAGAGGTTCTCAACCCTAACCCTAACCCTAACCCTAACCCTAACCCTAACCGTAAACCTAACCCTACCCCATTTCTCCCCTCTAACTGTAACAAAGCGAGTGTAATACTATATATCTAGATATATAGGAAAACACAGTAAACGTAACAAAGTGAGCAAAATAAAGTATGTTCAAGAGCATTCTAATGACCCACAGAGGTTCTCAACCCCAACCCTAACCCTAACCCTAACCCTAACCCTAACCCATTTCTCCCCTGTAACTGTAACAAAGTGAGTGCAACACTATATATATAGATATATAGGAAAACACAGTAAATGTAACAAAGTGAGCAAAATAAAGCATGTTCAAGAGCATTCTAATGACCCAAAGAGGTACTCAACCCTAACCCTAACCCTAACCCTAACACTAACCCTAACCCATTTCTCCCCTGTAACTGTAACAAAGTGAGTGTAATACTATATGTATATATATATACAGGAAAACAGAGGAAACGTAACAAAGTGATCAAAATAAAGCATGTTCAAGAGGATTCTAATGACCCACAGAGGTTCTCAACCCTAACCCTAACCCTAACCCTAACCCTAACCCTAACCGTAAACCTAACCCTACCCCATTTCTCCCCTCTAACTGTAACAAAGCGAGTGTAATACTATATATCTATATATATAGGAAAACACAGTAAACGTAACAAAGTGAGCAAAATAAAGTATGTTCAAGAGCATTCTAATGACCCACAGAGGTTCTCAACCCCAACCCTAACCCTAACCCTAACCCTAACCCTAACCCATTTCTCCCCTGTAACTGTAACAAAGTGAGTGCAACACTATATATATAGATATAAAGGAAAACACAAAGTGAGCAAAATAAAACATGTTCAAGAGCATTCTAATGACCAACAGAGGTTCTCAACCCTAACCCTAACCCTAACCCTAACCCTAACCCTAACCCATTTCTCCCCTGTAACTGTAACAAAGTGAGTGTAATACTATATATATATATATACAGGAAAACAGAGGAAACGTAACAAAGTGAGCAAAATAAAGCATGTTCAAGAGCATTCTAATGACCCACAGAGGTTCTCAACCCTAACCCTAACCCTAACCCTAACCCTAACTAACCCTAACCCTAACCCTAACCCATTTCTCCCCTGTAACTGTAACAAAGTGAGTGTAATACTATATATATATATATATACAGGAAAACAGAGGAAACGTAACAAAGTGAGCAAAATAAAGCATGTTCAAGAGCATTCTAATGACCCACAGAGGTTCTCAACCCTAACCCTAACCCTAACCCTAACCCTAACCTAACCCTAACCCTACCCCATTTCTCCCCTGTAACTGTAACAAAGTGAGTGTAATACTATATATATATATATATAGGAAAACACAGTAAACGTAACAAAGTGAGCAAAATAAAGCATGTTCAAGAGCATTCTAATGACCCACAGAGGTTCTCAACCCTAACCCTAACCCTAACCCTAACCCTAACCCTAACCCTAACCCATTTCTCCCCTGTAACTGTAACAAAGTGAGTGTAATACTATATATATATATATATACAGGAAAACACAGTAAACGTAACAAAGTGAGCAAAATAAAGCATGTTCAAGAGCATTCTAATGACCCACAGAGGTTCTCAACCCTAACCCTAACCCTAACCCTAACCCTAACCCTAACCGTAACCTAACCCTATTTCTCCCCTGTAACTGTAACAAAGTGAGTGTAATACTATATATATATATATATAGGAAAACACAGTAAACGTAACAAAGTGAGCAAAATAAAGTATGTTCAAGAGCATTCTAATGACCCACAGAGGTTCTCAACCCCAACCCTAACCCTAACCCTAACCCTAACCCTAACCCATTTCTCCCCTGTAACTGTAACAAAGTGAGTGTAATACTATATATATATATATATAGGAAAACACAGTAAACGTAACAAAGTGAGCAAAATAAAGCATGTTCAAGAGCATTCTAATGACCCACAGAGGTTCTCAACCCTAACCCTAACCCTAACCCTAACCCTAACCCTAACCGTAAACCTAACCCTAACCCATTTCTCCCCTGTAACTGTAACAAAGTGAGTGTAATACTATATGTATATATATATACAGGAAAACAGAGGAAACGTAACAAAGTGATCAAAATAAAGCATGTTCAAGAGGATTCTAATGACCCACAGAGGTTCTCAACCCTAACCCTAACCCTAACCCTAACCCTAACCCTAACCCTAACCCTAAACCTAACCCTACCCCATTTCTCCCCTGTAACTGTAACAAAGTGAGTGTAATACTATATATATATATATATAGGAAAACACAGTAAACGTAACAAAGTGAGCAAAATAAAGTATGTTCAAGAGCATTCTAATGACCCACAGAGGTTCTCAACCCTAACCCTAACCCTAACCCTAACCCTAACCCTAACCCTAACCCATTTCTCCCCTGTAACTGTAACAAAGTGAGTGTAATACTATATATATAGATATATAGGAAAACACAGTAAATGTAACAAAGTGAGCAAAATAAAGCATGTTCAAGAGCATTCTAATGACCCACAGAGGTACTCAACCCTAACCCTAACCCTAACCCTAACCCTAACTAACCCTAACCCATTTCTCCCCTGTAACTGTAACAAAGTGAGTGTAATACTATATGTATATATATATACAGGAAAACAGAGGAAACGTAACAAAGTGAGCAAAATAAAACATGTTCAAGAGCATTCTAATGACCCACAGAGGTTCTCAACCCTAACCCTAACCCTAACCCTAACCCTAACCCTAACCCTAAACCATTTCTCCCCTGTAACTGTAACAAAGTGAGTGTAATACTATATGTATATATATATACAGGAAAACAGAGGAAACGTAACAAAGTGAGCAAAATAAAGCATGTTCAAGAGCATTCTAATGACCCACAGAGGTTCTCAACCCTAACCCTAACCCTAACCCTAACCCTAACCCTAACCCTAACCTAACCCTAACCCTAACCCATTTCTCCCCTGTAACTGTAACAAAGTGAGTGTAATACTATATATATATATATATAGGAAAACACAGTAAACGTAACAAAGTGAGCAAAATAAAGCATGTTCAAGAGCATTCTAATGACCCACAGAGGTTCTCAACCCTAACCCTAACCCTAACCCTAACCCTAACCCTAACCCTAACCCATTTCTCCCCTGTAACTGTAACAAAGTGAGTGTAATACTATATATATAGATATATAGGAAAACACAGTAAACGTAAGAAAGTCAGCAAAATAAAGCATGTTCAAGAGCATTCTAATGACCCACAGAGGTTCTCAACCCTGACCCTAACCCTAACACTAACCCTAACCCTAACCGTAAACCATTTCTCCCCTGTAACTGTAACAAAGTGAGTGTAATACTATATATATAGATATATAGGAAAACACAGTAAACGTAACAAAGTGAGCAAAATAAAGCATGTTCAAGAGCATTCTAATGACCCACAGAGGTTCTCAACCCGAACCCTAACCCTAACCCTAACCCTAACTAACCCTAACCCATTTCTCCCCTGTAACTGTAACAAAGTGAGTGTAATACTATATATATATATATATAGGAAAACATAGTAAACGTAACAAAGTGAGCAAAATAAACCATGTTCAAGAGCATTCTAATGACCCACAGAGGTTCTCAACCCTAACCCTAACCCTAACCCTAACCCTAACCCTAACCCTAAACCTAACCCTAATTCTCCCCTGTAACTGTAACAAAGTGAGTGTAATACTATATATATATATATATACAGGAAAACACAGTAAACGTAACAAAGTGAGCAAAATAAAACATGTTCAAGAGCATTCTAATGACCCACAGAGGTTCTCAACCCTAACCCTAACCCTAACCCTAACCCTAAACCTAACCCTAACCCTAACCCATTTCTCCCCTGTAACTGTAACAAAGTGAGTGTAATACTATATGTATATATATACAGGAAAACAGAGGAAACGTAACAAAGTGAGCAAAATAAAGCATGTTCAAGAGCATTCTAATGACCCACAGAGGTTCTCAACCCTAACCCTAACCCTAACCCTAACCCTAACCCTAAAAACCTAACCCTAACCCTAACCCATTTCTCCCCTGTAACTGTAACAAAGTGAGTGTAATACTATATATATATATATATACAGGAAAACACAGGAAACGTAACAAAGTGAGCAAAATAAAGCATGTTCAAGAGCATTCTAATGACCCACAGAGGTTCTCAACCCTAACCCTAACCCTAACCCTAACCCTAACCCATTTCTCCCCTGTAACTGTAACAAAGTGAGTGTAATACTATATGTATATATATATAGGAAAACACAGTAAACGTAACAAAGTGAGCAAAATAAAGCATGTTCAAGAGCATTCTAATGACCCACAGAGGTTCTCAACCCTAACCCTAACCCTAACCCTAACCCTAACCCTAAACCTAAACCTACCCCAAACCATTTCTCCCCTGTAACTGTAACAAAGTGAGTGCAACACAATAAATATAGATATATAGGAAAACAGAGGAAACGTAACAAAGTGATCAAAATAAAGCATGTTCAAGAGGATTCTAATGACCCACCGAGGTTCTCAACCCTAACCCTAACCCTAACCCTAACCGTAAACCTAACCCTACCCCATTTCTCCCCTCTAACTGTAACAAAGCGAGTATATATATATCTAGATATATAGGAAAACACAGTAAACGTAACAAAGTGAGCAAAATAAAGTATGTTCAAGAGCATTCTAATGACCCACAGAGGTTCTCCCTAACCCCCTAACCCTAACCCTAACCCTAACCCTAACCCTAACCCTAACCCATTTCTCCCCTGTAACTGTAACAAAGTGAGTGCAATACTATATATATATATATATAGGAAAACACAGTAAACGTAACAAAGTGAGCAAAAAAGCATGTTCAAGAGCATTCTAATGACCCACAGAGGTTCTCAACCCTAACCCTAACCCTAACCCTAACCCTAACCCTAACCCATTTTCTCCCCTGTAACTGTAACAAAGTGAGTGTAATACTATATATATATATATATAGGAAAACACAGTAAACGTAACAAAGTGAGCAAAATAAAGCATGTTCAAGAGCATTCTAATGACCCACAGAGGTTCTCAACCCTAACCCTAACCCTAACCCTAACCCTAACCCTAAACCTAACCCTAACCCTAACCCATTTCTCCCCTGTAACTGTAACAAAGTGAGTGTAATACTATATATATATATATACAGGAAAACAGAGGAAACGTAACAAAGTGAGCAAAATAAAGCATGTTCAAGAGCATTCTAATGACCCACAGAGGTTCTCAACCCTAACCCTAACCCTAACCCTAACCCTGTAACT
>NW_026912787.1:7500-10000 GCF_034315485.1 Pezoporus occidentalis | reverse complement strand
ACCCTAACCCTAACCCTAACCCTAACCCCTAACCCTAACCCATTTCTCCCCTGTAACTGTAACAAAGTGAGTGTAATACTATATATATATATATATAGGAAAACACAGTAAACGTAACAAAGTGAGCAAAATAAAGCATGTTCAAGAGCATTCTAATGACCCACAGAGGTTCTCAACCCTAACCCTAACCCTAACCCTAACCCTAACCCTAACCCATTTCTCCCCTGTAACTGTAACAAAGTGAGTGTAATACTATATATATATATATATACAGGAAAACACAGGAAACGTAACAAAGTGAGCAAAATAAAGCATGTTCAAGAGCATTCTAATGACCCACAGAGGTTCTCTCAACCCTAACCCTAACCCTAACCCTAACCCTAACCCTAACCCTAACCCATTTCTCCCCTGTAACTGTAACAAAGTGAGTGTAATACTATATGTATATATATATACAGGAAAACAGAGGAAACGTAACAAAGTGATCAAAATAAAGCATGTTCAAGAGGATTCTAATGACCCACAGAGGTTCTCAACCCTAACCCTAACCCTAACCCTAACCCTAACCCTAACCCTAACCCTAACCCTAACCCTACCCCATTTCTCCCCTCTAACTGTAACAAAGCGAGTGTAATACTATATATCTATATATATAGGAAAACACAGTAAACGTAACAAAGTGAGCAAAATAAAGTATGTTCAAGAGCATTCTAATGACCCACAGAGGTTCTCAACCCCAACCCTAACCCTAACCCTAACCCTAACCCTAACCCATTTCTCCCCTGTAACTGTAACAAAGTGAGTGCAACACTATATATATAGATATATAGGAAAACACAGTAAATGTAACAAAGTGAGCAAAATAAAGCATGTTCAAGAGCATTCTAATGACCCACAGAGGTACTCAACCCTAACCCTAACCCTAACCCTAACCCTAACCCTAACCCATTTCTCCCCTGTAACTGTAACAAAGTGAGTGTAATACTATATGTATATATATATACAGGAAAACAGAGGAAACGTAACAAAGTGAGCAAAATAAAACATGTTCAAGAGCATTCTAATGACCCACAGAGGTTCTCAACCCTAACCCTAACCCTAACCCTAACCCTAACCCTAACCCTAACCCTAACCCTAACCCTAACCCATTTCTCCCCTGTAACTGTAACAAAGTGAGTGTAATACTATATGTATATATATATACAGGAAAACAGAGGAAACGTAACAAAGTGATCAAAATAAAGCATGTTCAAGAGGATTCTAATGACCCACAGAGGTTCTCAACCCTAACCCTAACCCTAACCCTAACCCTAACCCTAACCCCTAACCCTACCCCATTTCTCCCCTCTAACTGTAACAAAGCGAGTGTAATACTATATATCTAGATATATAGGAAAACACAGTAAACGTAACAAAGTGAGCAAAATAAAGTATGTTCAAGAGCATTCTAATGACCCACAGAGGTTCTCAACCCCAACCCTAACCCTAACCCTAACCCTAACCCTAACCCATTTCTCCCCTGTAACTGTAACAAAGTGAGTGCAACACTATATATATAGATATATAGGAAAACACAGTAAATGTAACAAAGTGAGCAAAATAAAGCATGTTCAAGAGCATTCTAATGACCCACAGAGGTACTCAACCCTAACCCTAACCCTAACCCTAACACTAACCCTAACCCATTTCTCCCCTGTAACTGTAACAAAGTGAGTGTAATACTATATGTATATATATATACAGGAAAACAGAGGAAACGTAACAAAGTGAGCAAAATAAAACATGTTCAAGAGCATTCTAATGACCCACAGAGGTTCTCAACCCTAACCCTAACCCTAACCCTAACCCTAACCCTAAACCTAACCCTAACCCTAACCCATTTCTCCCCTGTAACTGTAACAAAGTGAGTGTAATACTATATGTATATATATATACAGGAAAACAGAGGAAACGTAACAAAGTGATCAAAATAAAGCATGTTCAAGAGGATTCTAATGACCCACAGAGGTTCTCAACCCTAACCCTAACCCTAACCCTAACCCTAACCCTAACCGTAAACCTAACCCTACCCCATTTCTCCCCTCTAACTGTAACAAAGCGAGTGTAATACTATATATCTAGATATATAGGAAAACACAGTAAACGTAACAAAGTGAGCAAAATAAAGTATGTTCAAGAGCATTCTAATGACCCACAGAGGTTCTCAACCCCAACCCTAACCCTAACCCTAACCCTAACCCTAACCCATTTCTCCCCTGTAACTGTAACAAAGTGAGTGCAACACTATATATATATAGATATATAGGAAAACACAGTAAATGTAACAAAGTGAGCAAAATAAAGCATGTTCAAGAGCATTCTAATGACCACAGAGGTACTCAACCCTCTAATGACCCACAGAGGTTCTCAACCCCCTAACCCTAACCCTAACCCTAACCCTAACCCTAACCCATTTCTCCCCTGTAACTGTAACAAAGTGAGTGTAATACTATATATATAT
>NW_026912787.1:0-2500 GCF_034315485.1 Pezoporus occidentalis | reverse complement strand
AAACGTAACAAAGTGAGCAAAATAAAACATGTTCAAGAGCATTCTAATGACCCACAGAGGTTCTCAACCCTAACCCTAACCCTAACCCTAACCCTAACCCTAACCCTAACCCTAACCCTAACCCATTTCTCCCCTGTAACTGTAACAAAGTGAGTGTAATACTATATGTATATATATATACAGGAAAACAGAGGAAACGTAACAAAGTGATCAAAATAAAGCATGTTCAAGAGGATTCTAATGACCCACAGAGGTTCTCAACCCTAACCCTAACCCTAACCCTAACCCTAAACGTAAACCTAACCCTACCCCATTTCTCCCCTCTAACTGTAACAAAGCGAGTGTAATACTATATATCTAGATATATAGGAAAACACAGTAAACGTAACAAAGTGAGCAAAATAAAGTATGTTCAAGAGCATTCTAATGACCCACAGAGGTTCTCAACCCCAACCCTAACCCTAACCCTAACCCTAACCCTAAACCCTAACCCTAACCCTAACCCTAACCCTAACCCTAACCCTAACCCTAACCCATTTCTCCCCTGTAACTGTAACAAAGTGAGTGCAACACTATATATATAGATATATAGGAAAACACAGGAAATGTAACAAAGTGAGCAAAATAAAGCATGTTCAAGAGCATTCTAATGACCCACAGAGGTACTCAACCCTAACCCTAACCCTAACACTAACCCTAACCCATTTCTCCCCTGTAACTGTAACAAAGTGAGTGTAATACTATATGTATATATATATACAGGAAAACAGAGGAAACGTAACAAAGTGAGCAAAATCAAACATGTTCAAGAGCATTCTAATGACCCACAGAGGTTCTCAACCCTAACCCTAACCCTAACCCTAACCCTAACCCTAACCCTAAACTTAACCCTAACCCTAAACCATTTCTCCCCTGTAACTGTAACAAAGTGAGTGTAATACTATATGTATATATATATACAGGAAAACAGAGGAAACGTAACAAAGTGATCAAAATAAAGCATGTTCAAGAGGATTCTAATGACCCACAGAGGTTCTCAACCCTAACCCTAACCCTAACCCTAACCCTAACCGTAAACCTAACCCTACCCCATTTCTCCCCTCTAACTGTAACAAAGCGAGTGTAATACTATATATCTAGATATATAGGAAAACACAGTAAACGTAACAAAGTGAGCAAAATAAAGTATGTTCAAGAGCATTCTAATGACCCACAGAGGTTCTCAACCCCAACCCTAACCCTAACCCTAACCCTAACCCTAAACCTAACCCAAACCCTAACCCATTTCTCCCCTGTAACTGTAACAAAGTGAGTGTAATACTATATGTATATATATATACAGGAAAACAGAGGAAACGTAACAAAGTGATCAAAATAAAGCATGTTCAAGAGGATTCTAATGACCCACAGAGGTTCTCAACCCTAACCCTAACCCTAACCCTAACCCTAACCGTAAACCTAACCCTACCCCATTTCTCCCCTCTAACTGTAACAAAGCGAGTGTAATACTATATATCTAGATATATAGGAAAACACAGTAAACGTAACAAAGTGAGCAAAATAAAGCATGTTCAAGAGCATTCCAATGACCCACAGAGGTACTCAACCCTAACCCTAACCCTAACCCTAACACTAACCCTAACCCATTTCTCCCCTGTAACTGTAACAAAGTGAGTGTAATACTATATGTATATATATATACAGGAAAACAGAGGAAACGTAACAAAGTGAGCAAAATAAAACATGTTCAAGAGCATTCTAATGACCCACAGAGGTTCTCAACCCTAACCCTAACCCTAACCCTAACCCTAACCCTAACCCTAACCCTAAACCTAACCCTAACCCTAACCCATTTCTCCCCTGTAACTGTAACAAAGTGAGTGTAATACTATATGTATATATATATACAGGAAAACAGAGGAAACGTAACAAAGTGAGCAAAATAAAACATGTTCAAGAGGATTCTAATGACCCACAGAGGTTCTCAACCCTAACCCTAACCCTAACCCTAACCCTAACCCTAACCCTAACCCTAACCCTAACCCTAACCCACAGAGGTACTCAACCCTAACCCTAACCCTAACACTAACCCTAACCCATTTCTCCCCTGTAACTGTAACAAAGTGAGTGTAATACTATATATATATATATATACAGGAAAACAGAGGAAACGTAACAAAGTGAGCAAAATAAAACATGTTCAAGAGCATTCTAATGACCCACAGAGGTTCTCAACCCTAACCCTAACCCTAACCCTAACCCTAACCCTAACCCTAACCCTAACCCTAACCCATTTCTCCCCTGTAACTGTAACAAAGTGAGTGTAATACTATATGTATATATATATACAGGAAAACAGAGGAAACGTAACAAAGTGATCAAAATAAAGCATGTTCAAGAGGATTCTAATGACCCACAGAGGTTCTCAACCCTAACCCTAACCCTAACCCTAACCCTAACCCTAACCCTAACCCTAACCCTAACCGTAAACCAACCCTAC
>NW_026912786.1:0-17706 GCF_034315485.1 Pezoporus occidentalis | reverse complement strand
TACCCCCCTTTTAGCCCCCTTTTACCCCCCTTTAGACCCCATTTCCCCCCTTTTAAACCCCATTTAGCCCCATTCCCTCCCCACGTGCCCCCCTCCCCGCATCGGTCGCTGAAGCCCCGCCCACTTCCGGCGCTGAAAGCCCCGCCCACTTCCGGCGCAGGGTGAATGACAACATCCTGTTCGTCAACGAGGCGGACGTGCGGGAGGTGCCGCACAGCGCGGCCGTGGAGGCGCTCAAGGAGGCGGGCGCTGTCGTGCGGCTTTACGTCATGCGCCGTAAAGCGCTCGCCGAGAAGGTCGTGGAGGTGAAGCTCATCAAAGGGCCCAAAGGTAACGGGGGGGGGCACATGGGGGCACATAGAAACCCATAGAAACCCCATAGAGACCCCATAGAGACACATAGGGACCCATAGAGACACATAGGGACCCATAGGGACCCATAGAGACCCCATAGAGACATATAGGGACCCATAGAGACTCCATAGAGACACATAGGGACCCATAGAGACCCCATAGAGACCACATAGGGACCCATAGAGACACATGGGGACCCATAGAGACCCCATAGAGACACATAGGGACCCCATAGAGACCCCATAGAGACACATAGGGACCCCATAGAGACACATAGGGACCCACAGAAACCCCATAGAGAGCCATAGGGACCCCATAGAGACACATAGAGACCCCATAGGAACCCATAGAGAGACATAGGGACCCATAGGGAACCCATAGAGACACATAGAGACCCCATAGAGAGCCATAGGGACCCATAGAGACCCATAGGGACCCCATAGAGACCCATAGAGAACCATAGAGACCCATAGGGACACATAGAGACACATAGGGACCCATAGAGACACATAGAGACCCATAGAGACCCATAGAGACACATAGGGACCCATAGAGACCCCGTAGAGACCCATAGGGACCCCATAGAGACACATAGGGAAACATAGAGACCACATAGGGACCCATAGGGACCCCATAGAGACCCATAGAGAGCCATAGAGACCCATAGAGACACATAAAGACCCATAGGGACCACATAGAGGCCCATAGAGAGACATACGGACTCATAGAGACAAATAGGGACCCATAGAGACACCACTGGGAGCCATAGAAACCCATTGGGACATATAGAGACCCATTGGGACCCATAGAGACTATTGGGACCCACAGGGAACCATTGAACCCCATTGGGACCCATTGAGACCCATTGGGACCCATTGAACCCCATTGGGAGCCATTGAACCCCATTGGGAGCCATTGAACCCCATTGGGCCCCATTGAACCCCATTGGGACCCATAGAACCCCATTGGGACCCATTAAACCCCATTGGGACCCATTGGGACCCATTGAACCCCATTGGGACCCATAGGGACCCATAGAATCTCATCGGGAGCCATTGAACCCCATTGGGAGCCATTGAGCCCCATTGGGACCCATTGAACCCCGTTGGGCACCATTGGGAGCCATTGGGACCCATTGAACCCCATTGGGACCCTTTGGGACCCGTTGAACCCCATTGTGACCCACTGAACCCCATTGGAGCCCATTAGACCCCATTGGACCCCTCCACCCCCCCCCCCCATGTCCCCATTGGACCCTTCCAACCACCCCCAGACCCCTATAGACCAGCACTGGGGACCCCCATAGGGACCCCCTCTATACGGACCCATAGCAGCCCCCCCATTGCTGTCCCCCCATGGCCTATGTATTGGATCCCTCTATGGGGCAGCCCATGTTATGGAGGGGGGAGGATGGATCCCTCTATGGGGCAGCCCATGTTATGGAGGGGGGGATGGATGGATCCCTCTATGGGGCAGCCCATGTTATGGGGGGGGGATGGATCCATCTATGGGGCAGCCCATGTTATGGGGGGGGAATGGATGGATCCCTCTATGGGGCAGCCCATGTTATGGGGGGGGAGTGGATAGATCTCTCTATGGGGCAGCCCATGTTATAGAGAAAGGATGGATGAATCCCTCTATGGGGCAGCCCATGTTATGGGGGTAGAATGGATGGATTCCTATGGGGCAGCCCATGTTATGGGGGAGAATGGATGGATCCCTATGGGGCAGCCCATGTTATGGGGGGGGAATGGATGGATCTCTATGGGGCAGCCCATGTTATGGGGCATGGGGGGGAGGATACCTCTATGGGGTGACCCACGGCGTGTCCCCCCCCCCATGCAGGGCTGGGGTTCAGCATCGCGGGGGGGGTCGGCAACCAGCACATCCCGGGGGACAACAGCATCTACGTGACCAAAGTGATCGAGGGCGGCGCGGCCCACAAGGACGGGCGGCTCCAGATCGGAGACAAGATCCTGGCCGTGAGCTGGGGGGGGCAGCGGGGGGGGCAGGGGGGTCAATGGGGGTCAATGGGGGTCAATGGGAGTCAATAGGAGTCAATGGGGGTCAATGGGAATCAATGGGAGTCAATGGGGGTCAGTGGGAGTCAATGGAGGTCAGTGGGGGTCTATGGGAGTCAGTGGGTATCAATGGGGGCCAATGGGATTCAGTGGGGGTCAATGGGGACAATGGGAGTCAATTGGAGTCAATGGGATTCAATGGGAGGCAGTCGGAGTCAATGGGGGTCAATGAAAGTCAATGGGCGTCAATGGGATTCAATGGGAGTCAATGGGGGTCAATGGGAGTCAGTGGGGGTCAGTGGGGACAGTGAGAGTCAGTGGGGGTCAATGGGAGTCAATGGTTTTCAATGAGTCAACGGGAGTCAATGGTGGTCAGTGGCAGTCAATGGGGGACAATGGGGGTCAATGGGGGGCAGTGGGAATCAATGGGAATCAATGGGGGTCAGTGGGAGTCAATGGGAGTCAGTGGGGGTCAATGGGAATCAATGGGGGTCAGTGGGAGTCAATGGGAGTCAGTGGGGGTCAGTGGGGACAATGAGAGTCAGTGGGGGACAATGGGAGTCAATGGGGACAATGGGGGTCAATGGGGGTCAATGAGAGTCAACGGGAGTCAATGGGGGTCAGTGGGAGTCGGGACAATGGGGGTCAATGGGGGTCAAGGGGAGTCAGTGGGGACAATGGGGGTCAATGGGAATCAATGGGGGTCAGTGGGAGTCAATGGAGGTCAGTGGGGGTCAGTGGGAGTCAATGGAGGTCAGTGGGGGTCTATGGGAGTCAGTGGGTATCAATGGGGGTCAATGGGGGCCAATGGGGATCAATGGGGGTCAATGGGGGTCAGTGGGAGTCAATGAGATTCAATTGGGGTCAATCGGGGTCAATCGAGTGAATGGGAATGAATGGGGGTCAATGGGATTCAATGGGGGTCAATGGGGGTCAATGGGAGTCAATGGGGGTCAATGGGAGTCAATGGGGGTCAATGGGAGTCAGTGGGGGTCAGTGGGGACAGTGAGAGTCAGTGGGGGTCAATGGGAGTCAATGGGGTTCAATGAGAGTCAACGGGAGTCAATGGGGCTCAGTGGGAGTCAATGGGGGACAATGGGGGTCAATGGGGGCAGTGGGGGTCAAGGGGAGTCAATGGGCGTCGGTGGGGACAATGGGGGTCAGTGGGAATCAATGGGAGTCAATGGGGGGCAGTGGGCGTCAATGGGAGTCAGTGGGAGTCAGTGGGGGTCAATGGGAATCAATGGGGGTCAGTGGGGGTCAGTGGGGATCAATGGGGGTCAATGGGGGTCAGTGGGGACAATGAGTCAGTGGGGGTCAATGGGAGTCAATGGGAGTCAGTGGGGGTCAATGGGAATCAATGGGGGTCAGTGGGGGTCAGTGGGGATCAATGGGGGTCAATGGGGGTCAGTGGGAGTCAATGGGAGTCAATGGAGGTCAATGGGGGTCAATGGGATTCAGTGGGAGGCAATCGGGGTCAATGGGGGTCAACGAAAGTCAATGGGGGTCAATGGGATTCAATGGGAGTCAGTGGGGGTCAATGGGAATCAATGGGAGTCAATGGAGGTCAATGGGGGTCAATGGGATTCAGTGGGAGGCAATCGGGGTCAATGGGGGTCAACGAAAGTCAATGGGGGTCAATGGGATTCAATGGGGGGCAATGGGAGTCAATGGGGGTCAATGGGAGTCAATGGGGGTCAGTGGGGACAGTGAGAGTCAGTGGGGGTCAATGGGAGTCAATGGGGTTCAATGAGAGTCAACGGGAGTCAATGGCGGTCAGTGGCAGTCAATGGGGGACAATGGGGGTCAGTGGGGGTCAATGGGAGTCAATGGGGGTCAGTGGGAGTCAATGGAGGTCAGTGGGGGTCTATGGGAGTCAGTGGGGATCAATGGCGGCCAATGGGGATCAGTGGGGGTCAATGGGGGACAATGGGGGGCAGTGGGGGGCAGTGGGGGTCAAGGGGAGTCAGTGAGAGTCAATGGGGGTCAATGGAAGTCAATGGGAGTCAATGGGAGTCAATGGGGTCAATGGGGGTCAATGAGAGTCAAAGGGGGTCAATGGGGGTCAATGAGTCAATGGGGGTCAGTGGGAGTCAATAGGAGTCAATGGGGGTCAGTGGGAGTCAATAGGGGTCAATGGGAGTCAATGGGGATCAGTGGGGGTCAATGAGAGTCAATGGGGGTCAATGGGGGTCAATGAGAGTCAATGGGCGTCAATGGGGGTCAATGGGAGTCAATGGGGGTCAATGGGAGTCAATGGGAGTCAATGGGAGTCAATGGGGGTCAATGGGGGTCAATGGGAGTCAATGGGGTCAATGGGGGTCAATGAGAGTCAATGGGGGTCAATGGGAGTAAAATGTCAATGGGGGTCAATGGGAGTCAATGGGGTCAGTGGGAGTCAATAGGGGTCAATGGGAGTCAATGAGAGTCAATGGGGGTCAATGAGAGTCAATGGGGGTCAATGGGAGTCAATGGGGTCAATGGGAGTCAATGAGGGTCAATGGGAGTCAATGGGAGTCAATGGGGGTCAATGGGAGTCAATGGGGGTCAATGATGTCGATGGGGGTCAATGGGGGTCAATGGGGGTCAGTGGGGGTCAATGGGAGTCAATGGGAGTCAATGGGGGTCAATGAGAGTCAATGGGAGTCAATGGGGGTCAATGGGAGTCAATGGGAGTCAATGGGGGTCAATGGGAGTCAATGGGGGTCAATGGGGGTCAATGGAGTCAATGGGAGTCAGTGGGGGTCAATGGGAGTCAATGGGAGTCAATGGGAGTCAATGGGAGTCAATGGGGTCAGTGGGGGTCAATGGGGTCAATGGGTTTCAATGGAAGTCAATGGGGGTCAATGGGAGTCAATGGGGGTCAATGAGAGTCAATGGGAGTCAATGGGGGTCAATAGGGGTCAATGGGAGTCAATGGGGTCAATGAGAGTCAATGGGAGTCAATGGGCGTCAATGAGAGTCAATGGGAGTCAATGGGGGTCAATGGGAGTCAATGGGGGTCAATGAGAGTCAATGGGGGTCAATGGGAGTCAGTGGGGGTCAATGGGAGTCAATAGGGGTCAATGGGAGTCAATGGGAGTCAATGGGGTCAATGGGGGTCAATGGGGGTCAATGAGAGTCAATGGGAGTCAATAGGGGTCAATGGGGGTCAATGGGAGTCAATGGGGGTCAATGGGAGTCAATGGGAGTCAATGGGGGTCAACGGGAGTCAACGGGGGTCAATGGGAGTCAATGAGAGTCAATGGGAGTCAATGGGGGTCAATGAGAGTCAATGGGGGTCAATGGAAGTCAATGGTGGTCAATGGGAATCAATGGTAGTCAATGGCGGTCAATGGTAGTCAATGGGAATCAATGGGAGTCAATGGGGGTCAATGGGAGTCAATGGGAGTCAATAGGGGTCAATGGAGATCAATGGGACTCAATGAGTCTCAATGGCCACACTGCCACCTAGTGGCCACCAGCGCGAACTGCACCTTGCTTCCATTGAACTCAACGGGACCCCATCTTCCCCTTTCTCCCCCCATCTCCCCCCATCACCCCCCACCCCCCATCACCCCCCATCTCCCCCCATCGCCCCCCATCTCCCCCCATCGCCCCCCCCCCAGGTGAACAACGTCAGCCTGGAGGACGTGATGCACGAGGACGCCGTGGCGGCGCTCAAGAACACCTTCGACGTCGTCTACCTGCGCGTGGCCAAGCCGGCCGCCGCCTTCCTGGGCGACGCCTTCGCGCCCCCCGACGTCACCGGCTGTGAGCTCCTGGGGTGCTAGGGGTGCTCCTGGGGGTGTTATGGGGGTCTGATGGGTGCTAGGGGTGCTCCTAGGGGTGCTAGGGGTGCTCCTAGGGGTGCTATGGGGGTCCAATGGGTGTTCATTGGGGAGTTATGGGTGTCAGTTGGGTGCTATGGGTGTCAGTTGGGTGCTATGGGTGCTCCTAGGGGTGCTATGGGGGTCCAATGGGTGTTCATTGGGGTGTTATGGGTGTCAGTTGGGTGCTATGGGTGTCAGTTGGGTGCTAGGGGTGCTCCTCGGGGTGCTATGGGTGTCCGATGGGTGTCCGTTGGGGTGTTATGGGTGTTCGTTGGGGTGTTATGGGTGTCAGTTGGGTGCTAGGGGTGTCAGTTGGGTGCTAGGGGTGTCAGTTGGGTGCTATGGGTGCTCCTCGGGGTGCTATGGGGGTCCAATGGGTGTTCATTGGGGTGTTATGGGTGTCAGTTGGGTGCTATGGGGGTCCAATGGGTGTTCATTGGGGTGTTATGGGTGTCAGTTGGGTGCTATGGGTGTCAGTTGGGTGCTATGGGTGCTCCTAGGGGTGCTATGGGGGTCTGACGGGTGTTCATTGGGGTGTTATGGGTGTCAGTTGGGTCCTAGGGGTGTCAGTTGGGGTGCTATGGGTGTCCGATGGGTGTTCATTGGGGTGTTATGGGTGTCAGTTGGGTGCTATGGGGGTCCAATGGGTGTCAATTGGGGTGTTATGGGTGTCAGTTGGGTGCTAGGGGTGTCAGTTGGGTGCTAGGGGTGCTCCTCGGGGTGCTATGGGTGTCCGATGGGTGTTCATTGGGGAGTTACGGGTGTCAGTTGGGTGCTATGGGTGCTCGTCGGGGTGCTATGGGTGTCCGATGGGTGTTCGTTGAGGTGTTATGGGTGCTCGTTGGGGTGTTATGGGTGTCAGTTGGGTGCTATGGGTGTCAGTTGGGTGTTATGGGTGCTCGTTGGGGTGTTATGGGTGTCAGTTGGGTGCTATGGGTGTCAGTTGGGTGCTAGGGGGGTCTGATGGGGTGCTATGGGTGCTCGTTGGGGTGCTATGGGTGTCAGTTGGGTGCCACCTCCATCACTTCATCCCCATCTCCTTGATGTCCCCCCATTGCCCCATTCCCCCCATTGCCCCATTGCCCCCATTGCCCCCATTGCCCCCATTGCCCCACATTGCCCCCATTGCCCCCCTTACCCCATTGCCCCCCTTTACCCCCATTGCCCCCCATTGCCCCCATTGCCCCATTGCCCCCATTGCCCCCCTTACCCCATTGCCCCCCTTTACCCCCATTGCCCCCCATTGCCCCCATTGCCCCATTGCCCCCATTGCCCCCCTTACCCCATTGCCCCCCATTGCCCCCATTGCCCCCCTTACCCCATTGCCCCCCCTTACCCCCATTGCCCCCATTGCCCCCCTTACCCCCATTGCCCCCCATGCTGTCCCCCCCCCAGCCTACTCCGCTCACCTGGATGCCGAGCTGGGCCCCCAGAGCTACCTGGGCCCCGAGTTCCCCCCGGCCATGACCCCCACGTCCCCACGGCGCTACTCCCCCGGCCCCAAGGACCTGCTGCCCGACGACGACGTCCCCAGGTACTGCCCCATGGGCACCTATGGGGTCCCTGTGGGCACCTATGGGGTTCCTATGGTCACCTATGGGGTAGCTATGGTCATCTATGGGGTCCCTATGGTCACCTATGGGGTAGCTATGGTCATCTATGGGGTCCCTATGATCATCTATGGGGTCTCCATGGTCATCTATGGGGTTCCTATGGTCATCTATGGGGTTCCTATGGTCATCTATGGGGTCTCCATGGTCATCTATGGGGTTCCTATGGTCATCTATGGGGTCCCTATGGTCATCTATGGGGTTTCTATGGTCACCTATGGGGTCCCTATGGTCACCTATGGGGTCCCTATGGTCATCTATGGGGTTCCTATGGTCACCTATGGGGTCTCCATGGTCATCTATGGGGTTCCTATGGTCACCTATGGGGTCCTATGGTCATCTATGGGGTCTCCATGGTCATCTATGGGGTCCCTATGGTCACCTATGGGGTTCCTATGGTCATCTATGGGGTTCCTATGGTCACCTATGGGGTTCCTATGGTCATCTATGGGGTCTCCATGGTCATCTATGGGGTCCCTATGGTCATCTATGGGGTCTCCATGGTCATCTATGGGGTTCCTATGGTCACCTATGGGGTCCCCAGGGTCATCTATGGGGTTCCTATGGTCATCTATGGGGTCTCCTATGGTCATCTATGGGGTTCCTATGGTCATCTATGGGGTTCCTATGGTCATCTATGGGGTCTCCATGGGCACCTATGGGGTCCCTATGGTCATCTATGGGGTTCCTATGGTCATCTATGGGGTCTCCATGGTCATCTATGGGGTTCCTATGGTCACCTATGGGGTTCCTATGGTCATCTATGGGGTTCCTATGGACACTTATGGGGTCCCCATGGGCACCTATGGGGTCCCTGTGGTCATCTATGGGGTCTCCATGGTCACCTATGGGGTCCCTATGGTCACCTATGGGGTTGCTATGGTCATCTATGGGGTCTCCATGGTCATCTATGGGGTTCCCATGGTCATCTATGGGGTCCCTATGGTCACCTATGGGGTCCTATGGTCACCTATGGGGTCGCTATGGTCATCTATGGGGTTCCTATGGTCACCTATGGGGTCGCTATGGTCATCTATGGGGTCCCTATGGTCATCTATGGGGTCCCTATGGTCATCTATGGGGTCCCTATGGTCACCTATGGGGTAGCTATGGTCATCTATGGGGTTCCTATGGTCACCTATGGGGTCCCTATGGGCACCTATGGGGTTCCTATGGTCATCTATGGGGTCTCCGTGGTCATCTATGGGGTTCCTATAGTCACCTATGGGGTCTCTATGGTCACCTATGGGGTCCCTATGGGCACCTATGGGGTCGCTATGGTCATCTATGGGGTTCCTATGGTCACCTATGGGGTTCCTATGGTCATCCATGGGGTCTCCATGGGCACCTATGGGGTCCCTATGGTCACCTATGGGGTCCCTATGATCATCTATGGGGTCTCCATGGTCATCTATGGGGTTCCTATGGTCATCTATGGGGTCTCCATGGGCACCTATGGGGTCCCTATGGTCATCTATGGGGGTTTCTGTCTCACCTGTGGGGGTCCCTATGGTCCCCTATGGGGTCCCCATCACCCCTGGGTTGCCCCCATTGTCCCCTATGGGGGCTCCCCATCACCAGTGGGCTGCCCCCCAACTCTCGCCCCACATCCGTAGGGAGCCGCGGCGCATCCTGATCCATCGGGGCTCCACGGGGCTGGGCTTCAACATCGTGGGGGGCGAGGACGGCGAAGGGATCTTCATCTCCTTCATCCTGGCGGGGGGCCCCGCGGACCTCAGTGGGGAGCTGCGCAAGGGCGACCAGATCCTCTCCGTGAGTCACCCATCGGCACCCATCGGCACCCATTGATAGTCATTGACACCCATTGACTCCCATTGACACCCATTGATAGCCATTGACATCCATTGACACCCATTGGCACCCATTGATAGCCATTGACATCCATTGATACCCATTGAGTCCCATTGACATCCATTGACACCCATTGACATCCATTGACTCCCATTGACACCCATTGAGTCCCATTGAGAGCCATTGACATCCATTGACATCCATTGACATCCATTGACACCCATTGGCACCCATTGACACCCATTGGCACCCATTGACACCCATTGACGCCCACTGACTCCCATTGACACCCATCGACACCCATTGACGCCCATTGACACCCATTGACACCCATTGGCACCCATTGACACCCATTGACCTCAGTGGGGAGCTGCGCAAGGGCGACCAGATCCTCTCCGTGAGTCACCCATTGGCACCCATCGGCACCCATTGATAGTCATTGACACCCATTGACTCCCATTGATAGCCATTGAGTCCCATTGAGAGCCATTGACATCCATTGACACCCATTGACACCCATTGACATCCATTGACACCCATTGACACCATTGATAGCCATTGACACCCATTGATAGCCATTGACACCCATTGATAGCCATTGATTCCCATTGACACCCATTGGCACCCACTGAGTCCCATTGATAGCCATTGACATCCATTGACATCATTGACTCACACTGATACCCATTGGCACCCACTGACACCCCTTGACACCCATTGACTGACATTGACACCCATTGACACCCATTGGCACCCATTGACACCCCTTGACGCCCATTGACACCCATTGAGTCCCATTGATAGCCATTGAAATCCATTGACCCCCATTGATGTCCATTGACACCCATTGACACCCATTGACCCCCATTGACTCCCATTGACACCCATTGGCACCCATTGACACCCATTGATACCCATTGATACACATTGACATCCATTGACACCCATTGACACCATTGATACCCATTGACACCCTTTGACACCCATTGGCACCCACTGAGTCCCATTGATAGCCATTGACATCCATTGACATCATTGACTCCCACTGATACCCGTTGGCACCCATTGGCACCCATTGGCACCCATTGACACCATTGATACCCATTGACACCCATTGACCCCCATTGACTCCCATTGACACCCATTGACCCCCATTGACACCCATTGACACCCATTGACTCCCATTGACACCCATTGACCTCAGTGGGGAGCTGCGCAAGGGCGACCAGATCCTCTCCGTGAGTCACCCATCGGGGGCCCCCGTGGCACCCATCGGCACCCATCAGCACCCATTGATAGCCATTGAATCCCATTGATAGCCATTGAATCCCATTGATAGCCACTGAGTCCCATTGAGAGCCATTGGCACCCGTTGGCACCCATTGACACCCATTGATAGCCATTGGCACCCATTGACACCCACTGACACCCATTGATACCCATTGACACCCATCGGCACCCATTGACCCCCATTGACCCCCATTGGCACCCATTGACACCCATTGATAGCCATTGGCACCCATTGGCACCCATTGATAGCCATTGACACCCATCGGCACCCATTGATACCCATTGACACCCATTGACTCCCATTGACACCCATTGATACCCATTGACCCCATTGGCACCCATTGACACCCATTGGCACCCATTGGCACCCATTGCTACCCATTGATAGCCATTGAATCCCATTGATAGCCATTGACATCCATTGAGAGCCATTGGCACCCATTGACACCCATTGATAGCCATTGGCACCCATTGGCACCCATTGATAGCCATTGGCACCCATTGGCACCCATTGGCACCCATTGGCACCCATTGACACCCATTGATAGCCATTGGCACCCATTGGCACCCATTGGCACCCATTGGCACCCATTGACACCCATTGATAGCCATTGGCACCCATTGGCGCCCATCGGCACCCATTGACACCCATTGATAGCCATTAGCACCCATTGACCCCCATTGCCCCCCATTGTCCCCATGCCCCCCCCCCAACACCCATTGGTTGCCACCTCAATGGTGATTGGCCGCTGGGCGGTGGGCGGGGTCCATGGCACCCAATGGGATGTGTCCCCGCCCCCAAAGGTGTCCCCACCCTCCGCAGGGATTGGTCCCCATCCTCGGCCCCCCTTCTCGGCCCCATAGGGACGGGTCCCCCCCCAAGCTGTCCCCATCCATGGGTCCACGTCCCCCACAGCACCCTTAAGGTGAGGTGTCCCCATCCCTGCCCCATTGCTGCCCCATTGCTGCCCCATTGCTGCCCCATCCCTGCCCCATTGCCTGCCCCATTGCTGCCCCATGCCCCATTGCCCCCATGCCCCATCGCTGCCCCATTGCTGCCTGCCCCATTCCTGCCCCATTGCTGCCCCATTGCTGCCCCATTGCTGCCCCATTCCTGCCCCATTGCTGCCCCATAGCACCCCATTCCTGCCCCATAGCACCCCATTGCTGCCCCATAGCACCCCATTCCTGCCCCATTGCTGCCCCATTGCTGCCCCATTGCTGCCCCATCCCTGTGCCCCATTGCTGCCCCATCCCTGTGCCCCATTGCTGCCCCATTGCTGCCCCATCGCTGCCCCATCCCTGCCCCATTGCTGCCCCATTGCTGCCCCATTGCTGCCCCATTGCTGCCCCATTCCTGCCCCATACCTGCCCCATTGCTGCCCCATTGCTGCCCCATCCCTGCCCCATCGCTGCCCCATTGCTGCCCCATTGCTGCCCCATTGCTGCCCCATTGCTTGCTGCCCCATTGCTGCCCCATTGCCTGCCCCATCCCTCCCCACCCCATTGCGCCATCCCTGCCCCATTGCTGCCCCATTGCCTGCCCCATTGCTGCCCCATTGCTGCCCCATTGCTGCCCCATCCCTGCCCCATTGCTGCCCCATTGCCTGCCCCATCCCTGCCCCATCCCTGCCCCATTGCTGCCCCATCCCTGCCCCATTGCCCCATTCCTGCCCCATTGCTGCCCCATCCGCCCCAGCTGCCCCATTGCTGCCCCATTGCTGCCCCATTGCTGCCCCATTGCTGCCCCATTGCTGCCCCATCCCTGCCCCATTGCTGCCCCATACCTGCCCCATGCCTGCCCCATTGCTGCCCCATTGCTGCCCCATTGCTGCCCCATTCCTGCCCCATTCCTGCCCCATTCCTGCCCCATTCCTGCCCCATCCCTGCCCCATCGCTGCCCCATCCCTGCCCCATTGCTGCCCCATTGCTGTCCCATTGCTGCCCCATCGCTGCCCCATACCTGCCCCATTGCTGCCCCATTGCCTGCCCCATTGCCTGCCCCATTGCTGCCCCATTGCTGCCCCATACCTGCCCCATCCCTGCCCCATTCCCCATCCCACTGTGACCCCATCCCCATAGGGACACGTCCCCATCCCATACCCCACATCCCATATCCCAGACCCCATATTCCACGCCCCACACCCGCTACCCCACACCCCATATATCCCAAATCCCATAGCCCATATCCCACACCCCACACCCCATACACCCCATATCCCCCATACCCCACACCCCATGCACCCCATACCCCACACACCCCATACCCCATACACCCCATACCCCACACCCCATACCCCACACCCCACACCCCATACCCCATATACCCCACACACCCCATACCCCACACCCCATACATCCCATACCCCATATCCCTCACCCCATACCGCACACCCCATATCCCACACCCCACATCCCCCACCCCACACCCCATACCCCATACACCCCATATCCCACACCCCCCATATCCCATACACCCCACACCCCATATCCCATACATTCCATACCCCACACCATACACCCCATATCCCACACCCCATACACCCCATATCCCACACCCCCCACCCCATACCCCATGCACCCCACACCCCGTATCCCACACCCCATATCCCATACCACATATATCCCACACCCCATACCCCATACACCCCGTACCCCACACCCCATACGCCACACCCCATATCCCATACACCCTATATCCCACACCCCACACCCCATATCGCCCACCCCATGCACCCCATATCCCATACCCCACATCCCATACACCCCACACCCCATATCCCATACCACATATATCCCACACCCCATACCCCATATCCCATACCACATAAATCCCATATCCCACACCCCATATCCCATACCACATAAATCCCATATCCCACACCCCATATCCCATACCACATATCCCATACCCCATACACCCCACACCCCATACCCCATACACCCCACACCCCATACCCCATACACCCCACACCCCACCCCCCCCCTCACCCCACACCCCATACATCCCATACCCCTCACACCCCCCCTCCCCACACCCCATACACCCCATACCCCATACCCCATATCCCATACACCCCATATCCCATATCCCACACCCCATATCCCACACCCCACACCCCACCCCACCCCACACCCCACACCCCGATCCCGTTGCAGGTGAACGGGGTTGATCTCCGCAGCGCCACCCACGAGCAGGCGGCCGTGGCGCTGAAGAACGCGGGGCAGAGCGTGACCATCATCGCCCAGTACAAACCCGAGGGTGAGGGGGGCGCTATGGGGCTGCCCCACACATCCCCGCCTGTGGGGCTGACCCACATATCCCCGCCTATGGGGCTGACCCACATATCCCCGCCTATGGGGCTGACCCACATATCCCTGCCCGTGGGGCTGACCCACATATCCCTGCCGTGGGGCTGCCCCACATATCCCTGCCCGTGGGGCTGACCCACATATCCCCACCTATGGGGCTGCCCCACATATCCCTGCTGTGGGGCTGACCCACACATCCCTGCCTATGGGGCTGACCCACACATCCCTGCCGTGGGGCTGCCCCACATATCCCTGCCGTGGGGCTGACCCACATATCCCTGCCTATGGGGCTGACCCACACATCCCTGCCGTGGGGCTGCTCCACACATCCCTGTTATAGGGATGCCCCACACGTCCCTGCCTATGGGGCTGCCCCACATATCCCTGCCGTGGGGCTGCTCCACACATCCCCGTTATAGGGTGCCCCACACATCCCCGTCTGTGGGGCTGCCCCACATATCCCCGTTATAGGGATGCCCCACACGTCCCTGCCATGGGGCTGCCCCACATATCCCTGCCTATAGGGCTGCACCACACATCCCCACCTATGGGTCCGCCCCACACATCCCCGCTATGGGTCTGCCCCACACATCCCCGCTATGGGTCTGTGCCCCACACATCCCCGCTATGGGTCTGCCCCACACATCCCCTCTATGGGTCTGTGCCCCACACATCCCGCTATGGGTCCGCCCCACACATCCCTCCTATGGCTCCACCCCACACATCCCCGCTATGGGTCTGTGCCCCACACATGCCCTCCTATGGGTCCGCCCCACACCCTGCCCCACACATCCCGCTATGGGTCAGCCCCACACATCCCGCTATGGGTCCGTGCCCCACACATCCCGCTATGGGTCTGTGCCCCACACATCCCGCTATGGGTCCGCCCCACACATCCCCGCTATGGGTCCGCCCCACACATCCCCTCTATGGGTCTGCCCCACACATCCCCGCTATGGGTCTGCCCCACACATCCCGCTATGGGTCTGCCCCACACCCTGCCCCACACATCCCGCTATGGGTCTGTGCCCCACACATCCCGCTATGGGTCCGTGCCCCACACATCCCCTCTATGGGTCCGCCCCACACATCCCCGCTATGGGTCTGCCCCACAGAGTACGGTCGCTTCGAGGCCAAGATCCACGACCTGCGGGAGCAGCTCCTGGGGAGCAGCCTCGGCTCCGGCAGCGCCTCCCTGCGGGGGGACCCCAAGAGGGGCTTCTACGTGCGGTGGGCGGGGCGTTGCTAGGGGAGACCGGGCCGGGGGTATTATGGGATGGCCACAGGGGTTGCTAGGGGACACCGGGTATTATGGGATGGCCATAGGGGTTGCTAAGGGAGACCGGGTATTATGGGATGGCCACAGGGGGTTGCTAGGGGACACCGGGGAGACCGGGTATTATGGGATGGCCACAGGGGTTGCTAGGGGAGACCGGGGGTATTATGGGATGGCCATAGGGGTTGCTAGGGGACAGCGGGGATTATGGGATGGCCACAGGGGTTGCTAGGGGACACCGGGTATTATGGGATGGCCACAGGGGTTGCTAGGGGACACCGGGTATTATGGGATGTGGGGTTGCTAGGGGACACAGGGTATTATGGGATGGCCATAGGGGTTGCTAGGGGACACAGGGTATTATGGGATGGCCACAGGGGTTGCTAGGGGACACCGGGGGTGTTATGGGATGGCCACAGGGGTTGCTAGGGGACACCGGGTATTATGGGATGGCCACAGGGGTTGCTAGGGGACACCGGGTATTATGGGATGGCCATAGGGGTTGCTAGGGGACACCGGGTATTATGGGATGGCCACAGGGGTTGCTAGGGGACACCGGGGGTATTATGGGATGGCCACAGGGGTTGCTAGGGGACACCGGGTATTATGGGATGTGGGGTTGCTAGGGGACACAGGGTATTATGGGATGTGGGGTTGCTAGGGGACACCGGGTATTATGGGATGGCCATAGGGGTTGCTAGGGGACACCGGGTATTATGGGATGGCCACAGGGGTTGCTAGGGGAGACCGGGTATTATGGGATGGCCACAGGGGTTGCTAGGGGAGACCGGGTATTATGGGATGTGGGGTTGCTAGGGGACACCGGGTATTATGGGATGTGGGGTTGCTAGGGGACAGCGGGTATTATGGGATGGCCATAGGGGTTGCTAGGGGACACCGGGTATTATGGGATGTGGGGTTGCTAGGGGACAGCGGGTATTATGGGATGGCCATAGGGGTTGCTAGGGGACACCGGGTGTTATGGGATGGCCATAGGGGTTGCTAGGGGACACAGGGTATTATGGGATGGGGATAAGGGTTGCTAGGGGACACCGGGTATTATGGGATGGCGATAGGGGTTGCTAGGGGACACCGGGTATTATGGGATGGGGATAAGGGTTGCTAGGGGAGATGGGGTGTTATGGGATGGGGGGTTGCTAGGGGAGATGGGGTATTATGGGATGGGGGTAAGGGTTTCTATGGGGTATTATGGGACGGATGGTTTGGTATGGGAGATGGGGTATTGGGTATTATGGGATATGGGGTATGGGTTATTATGGGATGTGGGTTATTATGGGTATGGGTTATTATGGGGTATGGGTTATTATGGGATGTGGGGTATGGGTTATTATGGGGTATGGGTTATTATGGGCTATGGGTCATTATGGGCTATGGGTCATTATGGGCTATGGGTCATTATGGGTCATTATGGGCTATGGGTTATTATGGGTTATTATGGGCTATGGGTTATTATGGGCTATGGGTTGGTATGGGCTATGGGTTATGGGTTATGGGCTATGGGTTGTTATGGGCTATGGCTTATTATGGGCTATGGGTTGCTATGGGCTATGGGTTGCTATGGGCTATGGCTTATTACGGGCTATGGGTTGCTATGGGCTATGGGTTATTATGGGCTATGGGTTATGGGCTATGGGTTATTATGGGCTATGGGTTGCTATGGGCTATGGGTTATTATGGGCTATGGGTTGCTATGGGCTATGGGTTATTATGGGCTATGGGTTATTATGGGCTATGGGCGATGGCTTATTATGGGCTATGGGTTATTATGGGCTATGGCTTATTATGGGCTATGGCTTATTATGGGCTATGGGTTATTATGGGCTATGGCTTATTATGGGCTATGGGTTATTATGGGCTATGGGTTATTATGGGCTATGGGTTATTATGGGCTATGGGTTATTATGGGCTATGGGCTATTATGGGCTATGGGTTATTATGGGTCATTATGGGCTATGGGTTGCTATGGGTTATTATGGGTTATGGGCTATGGGTTATTATGGGCTATGGGCTATTATGGGCTATGGGTTATTATGGGCTATGGGTTATGGGTTATTATGGGTCATTATGGGCTATGGGTTATTATGGGTTATTATGGGCTATGGGTTATTATGGGTCATTATGGGCTATGGGTTATTATGGGCTATGGGTTATTATGGGTCATTATGGGCTATGGGTTATTATGGGCTATGGGCTATGGG
>NW_026912785.1:0-34868 GCF_034315485.1 Pezoporus occidentalis | reverse complement strand
ACCCCCCATCCCTACGGACCCCTATGGATCCCCCACCTTTAGGGACCCCCGTTACCAGACAGCCCCATCCCTATGGATCCTTATGGATTCCCCCACCCCGTGGATCCCCATCCCTGCCTCTAGGGAGCCCCATCCCTGAGGATCCTCCACCCTTAGGAACCCCACCCCATTGAGCCCCATCCCTATGGATCTCCCCCCCCCTTAGGGACACCCGTCTCCAGGGAGCCCCATCCCTACGGATCCCCCCCTTAGGGCCGCCCATTTCCCCATGGCTCCCTCTTCCCCTTACAAACAACCGCAGTGATCCCCCTCTCTTCCAATAGTGACCCCCTATTCCCCCCACTGCTCCCACCGCATCCCTGTGCCCTCAGGTCCCCCGTGGCCCAAATCCCAACGAATCCCTATGGATTCCTCCCCGGGGGGGAGGGAAGAACACTCCGGACACTCCCTGGAGTGGCTGGTTTTTGCCTGAAGGTTTATTTCCTAGAGCAAGGACACGAGAGCGGAGCCGGGATTTGTCACTTTATTATACAAAAAAACAACGAAAATTCCAAAGAAAACAAAAAATCCCAAAAAAAAAAAACCTCCAAATAATACAACAACCGAAGAAAGGAAATGAAGGAAGTGAAGCCGGAGCCGAGCGACGCCGTAGAAATTCCAAGTTGGGATTATTCTTTATTACTCTTTTTTTTTTTGCCTTTTTAACTTTTTTTTAAACCTACAAAAACACTTCTTAAATATTAGAAAAAAAAAATTTTTTTTTGTTTTTTTGGTTTTTTTTTTACTTTTTCCTTTTTTTTTTTTTTTTGTGTTTTTTTTTTTGGAATTCACAAGAAACTTCCCTCTAAAGGATCCCGGGATTTTGCGGCAGTGCCAAAATGCACTCACAGGTTCAATCCTCTCGCAGCGCAAACGCCTTTAGCCCCCAATTGTCAGCGCTGTAAGATTTTTATTCGTCTTTTTTTTTTTTTTTTGAAGTTTTTTAACAGAAAAAAAAAAAACGGAAAAAAGAAAAGGGATTTTGGGATTTTTTTTGTTGTTTTTTTATGTTTTTTTTTCTTTTTTCCTTGTACTAAAAACATCCACTAAAACACGACGGCGGCGGTGGGAACACTCAGCGGGATCGAGGCCCCTCAGTGGGGGGGTGGGATTAAAAATGGGGGGGGGGGATGGAATTCCAAACTGGAAGCAAAGGGAATGGGAAGGGGATGAGGGATGGACACACGGACACACACACACACACACGCTGGCCCAGGGGGATTGTCCATATGGGAAGCCCCCCCCCAATAGGTTTGGGTTCAATTGCCCCCAAATGGTGAGGTTTCAGCCCAATTTGAGGCTGGGAAGAGGGTTCCCCCCCCCAGCACTGAGAGGTCCATGGGGGGGGGGGAGGGTTGGGGTGACTCATATGGGGGCTTTGAGAGCAGCAAAGTGGGGGTGGCCCCCCCTAAACCCAGAGCTCCCCCCCCTTCCCCACTCTGAGCTGAAATTTGGGGGAAAGAAGAGGAAAATGGTTAAAGTCCCCCACCCATGTCCCTGCGACCCCCAAGTCCTGTCCCCCAATCCCAGCTCCTCTCCAGGGACAGGATGGGGGGGGACACACTCTGTGCCCCCCTTCATACAGCGGGGGTGCGGGGAGGGTCCCCCATTGCACTGGGTGCTTTGGGGGGGCCGTGGGATTGCTGGTGCTTGTGTCTGCTTAAAAAGGGGGGGGCCCAGAGCAGGACCCCCACCCCTGCACCCACCCTGTCCCCACAGCCCCATCCCAGGGGGGTACGTCAACCCCCCCATCAACCCAAGGTATATATACAGCATGGATGGGGGGGCAAAACGGGGGTACCGGGGGCAAGGGGAGCGCTGGGAGGGGGTCATCCCCCCAATTTGGGGTGAAGGGAGAGGAGCAGCTTCACCAGGGATGGAAGGGCGGGGGGGAGGGGGGAGCAAGAAAGAAGAAAGAATTTTGTGGTTTGATGAAAAGGAAGAAAAAAAAAAAAGAGTAAAATAAAAGACAAAAATGGTGGGGGGGGGACCCCAAAAAACCCCCCTTGGTCACACTGAGCAGTGACCCCCAGACCATGGCATTGTGGGGGGGTCACCCCCCCCATTCACACACACACACACACACATGCACACCCCCCCCCCCCAAATCCATCCCACCCCCCCAGTGGGTCCCGGTCCGTGGCTGTGGATCCCAAGTGGATGCGAGGTCCCAGTGCGGCTTCCAGACTGTACAATGGGGGTGCATGGGGGGGGACACCCCGACAATGAGGACTGAATGGGAGGGGACACCCCGAAACACTGGGGGGGTGCACAAAAGGGGGAGGAGGAGCCATCATCCCAATGGCTGAGTCCTGAGCAGCTCGGCTCATGCTCGGGGGGGGGTGGGGGGAGTTTATCCATTTGTGGGAGTTTTAATATAAAAAAAAAAGGGGGGGGATTTTTTTCCTGTTTCTCCTTTTCTTTCTATGAAGTCCAGAGCTGGCAGTGGGGGGGGACAGGGCGGCCCCCAAAAAAAAACAATTAAACCCCCTCAAAAGTAACAATAATCATTTCCCCCCCCTTGCTAAAGGGGGTGCAGGGAAGGGGGGGTCACCCCCTCTACCCCCTGCCCCGGTTCATCCCCCCCCATAGTGATGGTGGAGGGGTCCCTCCGGCCCCCAAGCCCCAGGCTGGGGGTCCCAATGGGGGGGTGCTGCAGGAGGATAGAGGTTTGGGGGGGGTGGGTTGGGACTGGAACCGAGAATCCCAAGGACGTTACAAAGAGCTGGGCTCAGTTGGAGTCGGAGTCGGAGGAGTCCCCCGAGGAGGAGGAGGAGCTGCTGCTGCCCTCAGAGTCGTTGTCATCCTCATCCTCATCATCCTCATCCTCATCGTCATCGTCGTTCTGGGGGGGGGGAGAGGACATTGTGGGGGGTGAGCAGCAGGGAACTGGGGGGGGCCCATCCTTTCCCCATTGACCCCCTGTGGGGGGTCCAGCCCCATCCCTCCCATCTCAGAGCACCCAGAGCAGGGATGTGTGGGGCAGGAATGAGTTTGCCAGGGCTCAGCTCAGCTTCCCCGCTGGCACAAACGGAGCCGAGACCGGGCTCAAATCTCCAGTGGGAAAGAGACAGGAACGGCCCCAGGCACCACCCGTGCCTCCACGGCTGCTCCTCGCGCCCTCCCCGGGGCTATGGGGCGGGGGGGGCTCACCCCCTTCCCCTTTGCCTCCCCCTCCTCTGCTGCGCTGCGATCGGAGCCCGGCGGCTTCACCCCCAGCCCTGGAGGAGGGGGATGTGGGGTAGAGCAATGGGCATGGGGCGGCCCCAGCACCCGCCACAGCCTCACCTCGTCCCCGTCGTCGCTTTCCTCCTCGCTGCTGGACTCGGAGGAGTCGCCGCCTTCCTCCGATGAGTCCCCGTTGTCGTCGTCGTCATCCTCGTCTTCGTCGTCGTCTTCCTCCTCCTCTTCCTCCTCATCGTCATCTTCGGATTCCTGAGGGGTGGGAGGAGGGTGGTTGTGGGGCAGCAGCACCCATGGGTGCATCACCCCATCCTCAGCCAGCCATCAGCCTTTGGGCTCCTCCCGCCACCAAGCAGGCTCAGGGGGCTCCTGCCCCACACCTCATCCAGGAGTTTTCCCTGTTTATGCTCCAGACAGCCCCAAAGAGGTTCCCGGAGCCGGGGGGGGGGAATCAGCCGTGAGGTTTGGAGGATTGATCTGGGCATAGCCCCTGGATTATCGCCTCACAGAAAGGGCAGCAGGAAGCAGCAGCGATACCCTGAAGCAGAGAAGAGGGTGCTGGGTGCCCACACGGGCATCGCGCACTCACCGACTTGGACTGCATCGTTGGCTTTATCTTGGGGTTGGGGCCCCGGATCTTTCCTATGCTCTTGCGTTTCTGCAGGGCAGAGAACAGACCCAAACCTTTCAGAGCTGCAGAGCTCGGCTCCTTCCCCGTGCCCAGCCTGGAGATAACCCCGCTGCCGAGCAGTGCGGGGCTCCCCTAAGCTTGGCTCATTCACCCCCAGCCAACCCAGCCCCCAGCCCCTCACATCCCCCCATCGGGCGGATACTCACGTTGGAAGTGTGCGCCTTGTAGGCAGCGCGCTCCTGGGGCGAGAGGCTCTGCAGAGACACGGGAATAGTGAGGGGATGGGGCAGGGGATGGTGAGGGGATGGAGCAGGGGATGGTGAGGGGGTGGTGAGGGGGTGGTGAGGGGGTGGTGAGGGGGTGGTGAGGGGGTGGTGAGGGGGTGGTGAGGGGGTGGTGAGGGGATGGGGCAGGGGATGGAGGAGGGGATGGGGCAGGGGATGGTGAGGGGATGGTGAGGGGATGGAGCAGGGGATGGAGCAGGGGATGGAGCAGGGGATGGAGCAGGGGATGGTGAGGGGACGGAGCAGGGGTTGGAGCAGGGGATGGGGCAGGGGATGGGGCAGGGGACGGAGCAGGGGACGGAGCAGGGGATGGAGCATGGGATGGAGCACGGGTTGGGGTGGGAATGGAGCGGGGATGGGGCAGGGGATGGTGAGGGAATGGAGCGGGGATGGAGCAGGGAATGGAGCAGGGAATGGAGCAGGGAATGGAGCAGGGAATGGAGCAGGGAATGGAGCAGGGAATGGAGCAGGGAATGGAGCAGGGAATGGAGCAGGGAATGGAGCAGGGGACGGGGCAGGGGACGGGGCAGGGGACGGGGCAGGGGACGGAGCAGGGGACGGAGCAGGGGATGGTGAGGAGATGGTGAGGGGACGGAGCAGGGGACGGAGCAGGGGACGGAGCAGGGGACGGGGCAGGGGATGGTGAGGGGATGGAGCAGGGGATGGTGAGGGGATGGGGCAGGGGACGGAGCAGGGGACGGAGCATGGGATGGAGCACGGGTTGGGGTGGGGATGGAGCAGGGGATGGAGCAGGGGATGGAGCAGGGGATGGAGCAGGGGATGGTGCGGGGATGGGGCAGAGACCACGCCAAAGGTCCCCAAGAACTGAGCACAGGACTGGGCGCTCACCTTGAGCCAGATGTCGAGGTGCACCTTGTACTGCTTCTGCTGCTCCTCTGCCAGCTTCTTGTAGTGGTCCTTCTGGCCCTGGGAGATGCGCTGCCAGCGGCTGCCAATCTCCACCATGCGCTCCTTCAGCGGGAGGTGGTTCAGCTCCCCGTTGGACAGCAGCTCCTGGGAGAACTTCTGGTAACCGTTCCTGCAGGGGGGAGCACACAGAACGTGCTGGACAGAACTGAGGTGTCCCTGGGCACCACCCACCTCCATCCCCAGCTCCAGCTCCAGCCAGAGAATCACAGCATCAACCGGACTGGAGAAGAGCTTTAAGGTCAAGTCCAATTGATCCCCTTGTCCCATCCCTTGTTCCTTGGGAGCAGAGCCCAGCCCCTCCTGGCTCCATCCTCCTGTCAGGCAGTTGTAGGCAGCGATCAGGTCCCCCCTGAGCCTTCTCTTCTCCAGCCTGAACCCCCCAGGTCCCTCAGCCCTTCCCCATCACACTTGTGCTCCAGGCCCTGCATCAGCTCTGTTGACCCCACTCCAGCACCTCAATGTCTCTCTTGTAGTGAGGGACCCAGAGCTGAACACAGGACCCCAACATTCCACACCCAGGTACTCACATGGGGGGTTTCTTCGGCTCTCCCTGGAACTTCATTTTCTTGGCAGAGTTGGTGGAGCACGGAGGAGCCCGCATCTCACTCAGCTCCCTCTGAGGCACAGGACACAGTGGGGTCAGGGGCACACAGGCAGCGCCCAGGGCCAGGGGCAGGAGGGAGCAGGGACCCACCTCGTATCGCTTCTGATCCTCCGCTGCCTTCTTGATCCACATCAGCTTCTCCTTCTTCTCCATGTTGTTCCAAGTGGCCTCCATGGCCTTCAGCGCCTTTCCCCGGTCGTTCTATGGCACAGACCCCCCCCATCACGTTAGATGTGCCCAAGCTGCCACCCCCACCTCCACCCCAGGGCACCCGCTCCCATGTGTGACCCTTCTCCTCCCCACAGCCCCAGCTTGCTGCCCCAGGTATGAACCCAGCTAGGGAAGCACGAGGCAAGTCCAGCGCTGCTCCCAGCTCCAGCTGCATCCCCGGCCTGCTCCTCACCTTGAAACGCGCCAGGTAGTCCCCGATGACGCTCTGCTGCCAGATCTCCTCGGCTGTTTTGGGGGACTCGGGCAGCTTCCCGCGCTCCTCCTTGTCCGAGCCGTGCTTCTTCTCCGACTGCGCCTTCATCGCCGCCTCCCGCGCCTTGTACTTGGCCTGTGCCGGGTGCAGGGAGGGGGTGAACGAGGGAACCCCCCCCAACCACACAGCCCCACAGTGGAGGCTCAAGGACCCCTCTGAGCTTCCTTTACGGTGGGTTTCGCCCACCCATCGGTGCTGGGGTGACCCCGCAGCGGGAGCAGGACAGAGCAGCGCTCCTCACCGGGAGATGCCCGATGGAGGCAGGGATGCAGGAGCAGGATGGGGATGGCACCAACCTTTTTCTTGTCGGAGAGGTCGTTCCACATGCGGGCCAGCAGCCGGGTGAGCTCGCTCTCCGACAGCTCCGGCCGCTCCTCCTGCAGCTGCTTCCGCTTCTCCTCCGAGAAGATGAACATGGCAGAGATGGGCCGCTTGGGCTTCTCCGAGCTGGCCTGCGGGGGGCACACACGGCCACGGCCGGGGTGAGCCCATGGAGGGCCCTGCAGCCTCACCCCACGCCCGGCCCCATCGCTGCGGCCGCTGCTCTCACCTTGCCCGTCTCCGGGGAGGATTTCTTGGATGCAGGACTCGTCGCCCCTTTCCGGTTGCTGCCCAGCATCTTCTCCTCGCCCAGCACCCGCTGCTGCTCCTCCTCAGGCAGGCTCTGGGTGGCACGAGACAGGGGACACGGTGAGACGGCCCCGCTGGGGGGGCTTGGGTGCCATGAGCGGGGAACTTAATGCACGCCAAAAGCCACGCCAGCATTGGGCACTGCAAGGCTGGGTCACCCCCTTGGTGGGCAATGTCCCTCCCTGGTGCAGTCTCATCTCCTTCCTCTTAGGAAAGGGAAGATGCCCGGGTCCAGGTGCACCCCTGGGTTATCCATCCCTGGCAGTGTTCAAGGCCAGGTTGAATGGGGCTTGGAGCAACCTGCTCTAGTGTGAGGTGTCCCTGCCCATGGCAGGGGTTGGAACCGGGTGAGTTTTAAGGGGTTCCATGATCTCAGTCCCCAGCCAGGGCTCCCTCCCCTCATTGAGGGTCTCCAGTACCGTGGCTGAGCCCCCCATCACTCACCTCCAGGAAGCGGAGCAGCTCGATCTCGTAGTCTTTCTTTTTCTGAAGGGGATGGAGATGCAGTTACACAGAGAACCCCTGCCCCATCCCTACCTTGTGTGGTCCCTGACCCAGCCTCACCTCCCCCCCCCCCCCAACAGCATCCTTCATCCTGGTCCCACAGACACGCGTGGGGACACAGGACCACAAGAGATCACCAAGAAACTGATGGCGAGGATGACAAGAAGAGGCACTGAGGAAGGATGAGGCTCATCCATAGCCCAAGCTCTCCCATCCCACCCCTCCCTCCCCGCAGCACTGGTGTCCTCCCCCCTGCCCATCGTCACTCACCTGGTCACACTTTTTGTGGTAGGCATCCTTTTCCTTCTGGGAGAGCAGCTTCCACTGCTGGCTGCACAGCACCATCCGCTCCGTGCTGGGCACGTCCTTCATGTTGGCCATCAGCTCTGCACAGTACAGGGAGTAGCTGTTCCTGCAACCAACGGGGGGACCCAGCGTTAGGGACAACCTGCGTGGAGCTCTGCGTGCTAAGAGCCCCCCACCGAGCCCCCCCCAGGGTTGCTGTGCCAGAGGTGTCTGAGGTTTAAGGGAGCTCTGGGCTGGACCCCCTTAACCCAGAGCACGCAGCATCGCCATAAAACCTCGCTCGGATCCTCTGCAAACACACATTTAATGTCTACTAAGGACCAATGGGTTTAAGGACCAGCTTGATGGGCTCATGAACGTGGTCCCAGGAATGATTTGGGCTCTCAAAGCCAGGCAGAGCCCCAGTTTCCTCATCAGCAAGAGCCAAGTGGACACTGGGAGGGGGACGGATCCCTCTCATGCGGGCAGGGAACGACAGGACTCACGGAGGGGGCTTTGTGGGTCGTCCATCAAACTTGTCCTTGAGCTGGCGCTCAGCCTTGGTGAGGGTGGAGCGGGTGATGCCCTCCTCGCTGATGTTCAGCTCTGGGTGCTTCTGGATGTAATCCCGCATGATCTCCTGCAAAGGATGGGCACACGTCAGCAGAGCGGCTCCGTCCCCGCCTGGCTGGGGCCGGAGGAGGAGGAAAGAGAAGCCAACCACTGCCCTAACAGCACCCAAGGGATGCTTCTCCCTTCCCCACGCACGGCTGGAGGAGGCAGCGCTCAGACTCACCAGTGACCTGCAGGGACCTGCCTGAAGCCCTGGCTATGGGGTGAGGCTGGATGGCCTCGGAGTGAACGCAGGGATGAGTGTGGAGGGGGACGGGTGAGGCTGCTCCCTACCTCGTACTCCTTCCGCTGTTCCAGGGCCTTATGAATCCATTTCAGCCTCTTTTTATCCGAGAGTTGAGACCACTGCTTGCCCAGCGACTCTTTCACCTCCTTCGTGGTGGCCTGAAAACCCAAAGCCAGAGGTGAGGGCAGAGGGGCAAAACCCACAAAAAGGGGGGGATAAAAAAGTCCAAAAACAGCGGAGCCGAGCCGGCCCAGGGCAGGGGCTGAGTGCGAGTGAGGGCCACGGCCAGAGGTGTGAAGTCTGTGCTGGGAATCCTGCCTGCCTGCCTCAGCCTGTGGTCAAACTGCAGGCAAAAAGCACTGGGGTCTGTACCCCCTGAGCCTCTTCCAGCTGTGCAGAGCCCCTCCTTACCTCCATCCAGCTGTGGGGAGCTCCCAGCGCTGTCTTCCAGCCCGTGTGTGTGCCCTCCCCCCCCCAAAATGCTTCTCGTTTCCCCCTCCTGTGCGCCAGCGGCGGGGCGCAGCGCCCTGCAGGCTCACGCTCGCTCCCTCCCACCCTACTCACATCTGGACGCACTTTCAGGTAGATCTTCTTCTCGTGGTTGTACCACAGCTGCTGCGGGGTCTTGGGCTTCTCGGGCACGTCTGATTTCTTGGCGTTCTGGATGAGATCCGGGTGATCCTCTCTTTACCCGGCAGGGAAGGGAGAGCGTTACGGAGGGTGCAGGAGGAGGAACACCCCCTAAGCCTCCCCAGGGAGGGGTAACCATCGCTGCGGGGCTGAGCCTCAGGGACTGCGGCGTCCAGGAGGGTTTTAGGAGTCTGCCCCCTCCTGGGGGAGCATCAGCTTTGAGCATCCCCTTTAATGCATCCCTGGAGCAGCCGCAGGGCATCGGGAATGCTGGGATCCATCTTGGTCACAGCGATCACCTTCAAAGGGAAGGTCTGGGGGGGAATGGGTCACTCCAGCTCTGAGCAGGGCTGGGGGCAGTGCTCCTGTCCTCCCCACGCAGCCCCCAGAGCAGGGCTGATCCCTCTTGCTTTGGGGCTGCCCTCAGGTGCCTTCTCCTTGCTCTTTCTTTCCAGCACCTCCCCTTCCCTTCTGCCCTCACGGTGCCCATCAGGGCTTCCTCCCCGAGCTGCAGCCAGGAGAGGAGGCCGGGGCTGCCTGGAGGGGCCTGGGGCTGCCCACTCACCTGAACCTCGCCAGGTTCCTCTCAAACTCCTGCTTCTCCCGCTGGAAGTCCTGGATGTATTTCATCTGGGGACACAAAGCCACCAGGGAGGTGAGATGGGGACGTCTCCTCCAGCATCTCCCATGGCTCGGAGCAGATCCTGCCCCTGCATCCCTCGCACAGCGCAGCGTGACTGAACCCCAGCGCTAAACACAGATCCACCCAGCAGCCGAGCCACCAGCCAGGTCCGTCTGGAAGAGACGGACCAAGGGACCAGCCTCCACCCCACGGATCCTGGGAAGCAGGGCAGGAGAAGCAGAGGAGGTCTGACGGGTCTGACGGGCCTGAGCAAGCACCTGGGGTTCTCCCATCCAGAGCCTGGGCTCTGCTGGTTTCACTGGGAAGGCAGAGCCCGGCACGGGGAGGATCCCAACGGGAAGGGGCTCAGACTGCCCCCTGTACCTTTTTCTTCTCAGGAAGCTCCTTGTATTTCTTGGAGAGGATCTTGGTGAGATCCAGGTTGCTCATTTCGGGGTGCAGCTTCGCATATTTAGCCCGCTTCTCCATGAAGAAGCGGAAATAGGGAGTCAGGGGCTTCTTGGGGAAGTCGGGGTGTTTCTGGGGAGACAGCAAAGCAGCATGGGCTGAGCGTGGAGACGGCACTGCCTCCAGCCAGCCCGGCACTGCCTCCAGCCAGCTCCCTGCCATGGGAGCAAGGGCTCCCTTCCCCGGAGCAGCCTCCAGCCGGCACAGAGCGGCTGCGCTGCAAGAGGGGAAACTGAGGCAGCGGGAAGGGGACGGGGCCGAGCATCGGGTGCCCAGCAGCCAGGAATAGGCCGGCAGTTTCCTGCCCCCCCCCCAGAGCTAAACTTGGATGCAGCAGCAGTGACCGTGTTCCACGTTCCCTGCACTTGGCCAGGACCCAGACCCTGTGGCCGGGGCAGTGGCACGGGGATTACAGCAGGGAGGTGCCTGCAGGGGCTCTGGTGACAGCCCCTATCCAGGGGAATGGGGACACCCCCTTCAGTGTCCGACCCCAATCCCTGCCGGATACCTTGAGCTTTTTGCCCTTGTAAGGGTTCTTCACGTGCTCTTCAGCATCCATGATGAGCTCTGTGAGGGTCCGGAACTTCCTCACCTGCGGGTAACGGAGGACACAAGTGTGAACAGGCAGATTCCCGCTTGGCATCATCCCTAAGAACACCATCCCCACACCACTGAGGGGCTCCCAATGCCAAGAGCAGTGGGATGGCAGCAGCACTAACGGGCACTGATTCCAAGAGCCCTGGAATGCCACCAGGATACCCGGTCCCTCTCACAGCCCCCCCCCCATCCCTCAGGTACCTCGTTGGAAATCTCCATCCACTTCATCTTGCACATCTCCCCCGAGAAGTCCTTGAAAGCCACCTTCTCCCAGTCCAGGTGGGACTCGGTGGTTTTGAACTTGCTCCCATCGTTGGAGGGCAGGTTGTTCTTCATGCACTCCAGCAGGGTCAGCATGTCCTCCTGAGACCAGCGCTCTGAAAGCAAAGCAACAGGCTTAGGAGGAGGCACCATTCCCGGGGGGATACAGGGACAACAGCTCCCTGCGTGCGGCTCCGGCCCGGGACACCTAGTGCTGCCCCTCGGGATTGAAGGGATGGGGCTGTTTCCATCACCCTGGAGCAACTCTCTACAGGCCAAAACATCCTGGGCAAAGCTGAAAATCCACTCGGGAGGAAGCAGGGAGCTCATCCCAGCGCTCCATCAGATACGGGGATGCTGGGAGCACAGGGGTCATTCCCTCCGCACGGCAGAGCTCTGCAGCCAAGGAGGAAAGAGGGAACCCCACCTTCCAAGTGTTAAACGTGCATCCAGAGCAGTGGGAAAGCCCCGGCGCTGCCTTTCCTTCATGTGGGAGAGCCTCAGCATCCTATGGGATGGAGCTCCACGGTGACCTCTGCCAAGGTCAAAGCTCAGAGCCCTCAAAGCCAAGCCCTCAGATGGGGACAGAACAACTGGGCATGGACTGAGGGGAGCAGAGACTCAAGGAATCAGCCAGGTTGGAAAAGCCCTTTAAGCTCACCCAGTCCAACCGTTCCCAGCACTGCCAAGGCCACCACTGCCCCATGGCACTGAGGCCTCGTCTCCACGCTGTGTGAACCCTTGCAGGGCCGGTGCCTGCAGCCCTGCCCTGGGCAGCCTGTTCCAATGCCTGAGCACCCTCTGGGGCAGGAATTGTTCCTCAGCTCCATCTAAACCTGCCCTGGTGCAGCTTGAGGCCGGTTCCTCTTGTCCCATCCCTTGTTCCTTGGGAGCAGAGCCCAGCCCCTCCTGGCTCCATCCTCCTCTCAGGCAGTTGTAGGCAGCCATCAGGTCCCCCCTGAGCCTTCTCTTCTCCAGACTGAACCCCCCAGGTCCCTCAGCCCTTCCCCATCACACTTGGGCTCCAGGCCCTGCACCAGCTCCATTCCCTTCTCTGGACCCTCCACCTCCATCCCCATCTCCTCACTCCTCCTTTCATCCCCAGCAGTGATTTCACCTCCTGGACCTCTCACTTTGGGGGGGGTCTCTGTGAGGGATTCATTTGGGGGGGAATGGAAAGAGCCCCCCATAAAGGGAGCCCAGTGGCTTAGAACATGCCTGCATGCTCCTCCAGAGCCCCAAAACCTCATAAAGGGGAAAAGAGATGGGAATTCCCTGCTGCAGGGAGGGGGACTGGAGCTGAGCACCAAGCCCCGTATTTTGTCTCCCTATTTTCCCACCCACTTCCCAAATGCAAGGAGCGAGGAGGCAGAACGGAGCCGTGGAGCTGGTGCCCACTTCACGTGCAGACAGCAGGAGCAGTAACAGCAGCCAGACCATGAAGCTCAAGTGGGGAGGGAAAAGGGGCTGAGCCCCCCCAGCCTGCCCCATGCCTCAGTTTCCCCTCTCCAAAGCAGGAAGCCCCGGAGACCTTCATCCCTGGGTGACCCTGGCCAAAACAACCCCAGGAATCCCATGGGAACTGCGGAAACCTCCCAGGACCCCTCGCCAGCAGCAGGATGGGGACACCGGGGACCCCGTGCTCAGCACCCCAACGTCCCCATCCCTGTCTGCGGGGCACCCAGGACCGCGGTGCTGTGCATGCCCTGAGCCCGATTTATCCCGGGCAGCGCCAGGGCCGGCTCTATATTAGGAAAGCTTTCCCGGTGTAATTAAATCCCGCTCAAGCTCCGGTGAAGGACACGTGCTGCGGCCGGGTCCACCGGGGCACGGGAGGACACGGGCTGGTTTTGGGGTGCTGGGGGAGCCCGGGGGGGCTGCCCTATAGGAAAAGTCCCTTTAGCTCCTGTCTCTGCTTGTTTTCCTGCCCCTTTCCAACCGGAGCTGAAGCTCTGATGTCATCCCAAGGGCTGGAAGCCGGAGAGGCCCAAGGTAACAGCTCCTAATGCAGCCCAGATGTGAGCAGGGGAAGGCAGCACCTCTTTGTGCCAGCCCCCCCTCCCTAAACACCCCCCAAGCCACAGCGTTCCCAATCTCTGCATCCGTGTGCGGGATCGGGATCAACAACTCCCCCCCCCCAGCTCCAGCTCGGGATGCTCCACCCCTCACTCAGCTGCACTCTATGAACCCCACGGCATTCCCAAGGGATGCGGGGCTCACCTTGGTTTTTGGGAGCTGTCATTTCCAGGTCCGCAGGGCACTCGGCTTCGCCGTTCATCCTCCTCGCTGGCTACCGGAGATCACTCCCGCTCGGCTCTGCAGGCAAGGGAGAGCCCTGATGACACCCCCTGCAGCGGGACCCGACCGGGATCCATTCCCATCCCATCCCAAGAAATGGGGGGCTGGGAACCACCCCACATCCACCCCTGTGGGGTTCGGGGTGCAGGAGGCGGGGTCCTGAATGGTGGCAGGACCCCCCCACGCTGGTGTGGGGAGAAAAAGGGGGCAAGGGAAAGGGGCTCAGGGTGATGGGATCCAAAGGGAGAAGGGTTTAGGGGGGCTACGGATCCATATGAGGGGGATCTGAGTCAGTAGGGCTGGGGGGGTAACACCAGAGATCCACTGAGATCCTGCCTGGAGGAGAGAGGGATCCCCAGATCCATTTGTGCCCGTTTGGGGGGCCCTGGGGGGAGCCGGGGGGGGGGGGGTCAGGGCTCTGCCATGGTGGGGGCCACAAGGGAAGGGGGAGATTCCACCAGATCCCAGTGGGAGCACCTCATGGCTCCGTGGGGGGGGGACAGCAGGTGAGAGGCCTTAAGGGGGCACCCCACAACTTATGGGGGGGAACAGGATGTGGGAGGGACCCCATGGGGGGGGGGGTCACAGGGCTGAGGCCTCCGGGCATCACCCATGGAGCCGGGCCCGGGAGCAGGGCCCAGGCCTGGGCAAGGGGCACCGGGGGGGGGAGGGGGTGCGGGACCCACCGGGGGGGTGGGGGTGGTGCGGGAGCAGCGGGGGGGGGAGGGGAGAGGCGGGATCGTGGCGGGAGGGGAGGGATCCACCGGATCCACCGGGGCGGGGGCGCTGCGCGCGCACAGGGATCCCCGGGGGGGGGGGGGGGGGGTGCGGGATCCCCCCGTGGGGGGGAAGGGAAGGACGGGACCGGATCCCGCGCCTGGAGGGGGGGGGCAGGAGGAGGAGGAGGAGGAGGCGGGGGAGGAAGGGGCCGGGCCGCGGGCGGGGGCGGGGAGCCCGCACATGCCCTGCGCCGCCGGCCAGCGCCAGTCTCCTCCTCCGCCAGGCAGCAGGAACCGGGTGGGACCGAGCGCGGGCGGCCCCGGCGGCGCCTCCCCGGCCCCCTCCCGCACCCGGTGCTCTCCCGGGCGCCAACGACCCGCGCTCCGCCGCCCCCCCCCCCCGCCCCCCCCGCGGAGCACGGGAACACAATGGAGGCGAGTGCGGGGGGGGCCGGGGCCGGGGAGGGGGGGGGGGGGGGGCGCGCTCCACCCGGCCCCCCGGAGCGAGGCGGTGCGCGGAGGGTCCCGCACCCCGTCGTCCCCCCCCCCGCGGCCTCCCCCTCTCCGCCGTCCTCGGCTCCTCTCCCCCCCCTTTCCGCTCCCCGTGGTTACCGGCCGGCGCTCTCCGCCGCGGCACACAATGGCCGGGCTGCGCCCGCCTCCGCCCGCCGCTCCTTCCCCTCCACCCGTGCAGCCGGCGCGGTTATAAAGCCGAGACAAACCCACCTCTCCGGGCTGCGAGGGGGAGGAGGAGGAGAGGAGAGAAGGAGGAGGAGGAGGTGGAAGGAGGAGGAGGAGGAGGGGGGGAGCTCGAGCCGAGCCGCAGCAGCCCCAGCCCCGCGCCGGAGCCGCTGGGGGAAGGAGAAGAAGGAGAAGGAGGAGGAGGAGGGGGAAGGGGGGGCGGGGATGCCCGGCTGGGGGCGGCCGGGCAGCTGCAGGAGCCGGGCGAGGGCAGCGCGACCTCCCCGCACCGACCCCCGGGGAGCGGCTCCTGCCCAATCCTCCCCCCCGCTCCCCACCACCGCCGCCCCCTCCTCCTCTCCCCCCTGCTCCGCGACCCCTCCTCGAGCCCAGAAGCACCCACCCACCCAGCGGGGGGCTGAAGCCCCGCTCCCGGTCCGGGGGGAAGAAAGGAAGAGAAAGAAGCGGAGGGGGGGGGGGGGGGGAGGCGGGAGCGGAAAAAAGGAAAACGGGGAAAAAAAAAACAACAAAAAAAAAAAAGAGGAAAAAATGGGGGGATATAGGGAAAAAGGGGATAAAAGGGTGAAAATCGAGGTAAGGGAGGTGCAGGGGGGGGGGTGGGGGGGAGCGGACGAGCCCGGGCACGCACCGGCGCCGAGCTCCCCGCCGCGGCGCGGGACTCACCCGGGCTGGGGAAAAACAAGCGCGGAGCGCTGGAAGCCTGCCCCCGAAATCCAGCTGCGGCAGCCGGGAGGGAGGGAGGGCGAGCGGGAAGGAGGGAGGGAGCGAGGAGGAGGAGAGGGAAGGGAAGGGAAGGAGGGAGGGGGGGGCACACCGAGGCCGCCGAGCCGGGCGCTCTCCCCCGCCCCGAGCCCCAGCGCGGTGCCCCGCGGAGCGAGCGGCGGCGGCTTCCTGCCCGCGGGGCCTGCGCGAAAACGGCGCCTTTTGTGCCCCGGATTCGGTGTAAAAATACGGCTTTTTCCCCCAAAAATACGCCCTGGACCCCCCCCCTCCGGCCGCCTGAGCCCCCCTACCCGCGGAGCGGCGGCGGCGGCGGCCCCTTACCGAGCCCGGTGCGCGGCGGCGGGACCCGGGCAGGAACAAAGCGCCTCCTCCAGCCCCGCCGGCGGAGCGGAGCGGCGGCGAATGGCGAGCCCGGGCGGCGCAGGCAGGGCTGAGCTCGGCTCCGTTCCGCTCCCCCGGCGCAGGCACGTACCTGCGGGCCCGCGGCTTTGGGGGGCCGCGGCTCGGCGGGGCCGGGGCTCGCTCGGCGGGGCCGGGGCGGGGAAGCGGCGGTTGAACGGCGGCCAGCTCTGCAGCGCTGGCCCCGGGCGTGGACGCGCTCCAGTCCCCGCAGAGACGATCGCGCTTTCCCCCGCCTCCATGGCGCTGCGTTCGCTCTTCCAATCAGCCGGGCTCTGCGCGCCGGGGTCCGCCGCCAGCCTCCGCCGCTCCCCGAGCGCCGCCGCCCCGCGCTCCCGCCGCCTCCGCCGCCTATTTTATTGCTCTTTGCTTTTGCAACACTGGCGAGAAGAAAAAGAGGAGGAGGAGGAGGAGGAAGGAGCAGAGGAGGGAAAGGGGGGGGAGGAAGGGGAGAGAAGGGAGGAAGGAAAAAAAATCTCCTTACATGTGCAACAATCCTCGCCCGGCGTTTGCATGAGAAAAAGGAGATAAAAAGACGGAGGGGAGGGAGCGGGGGGAGGTAGTGGGGGGGGGGGAACGGGACCCGGTGGGTCTCTTCGGTGGGTCCCTGCCCGCCCCGCGGCCCCGGGACACGGCGGCGGGGATCCCCCGGCGGGGCGGGCGAGGGGCAGTTTCCTCCTTCCCTCCCTGCGCTCCCGTTCTCTCCTCTCCTCTCGCTCTTAATTTTTTTTAATGCAATTTCTCCAACTCCACCTTTGTTGTGTTGGGCGTCATTCCCCGCAGCCAATCCCGGCCGGGCAGCTGCCTGCACATTACCGGCCATCCCGAGCTGCCGGCACACTGCGGGCTATCCCCGGCTGCCTGCACGCTGCCACCGGCCGCTCCGACACCGCCCGCCCGGCTCCGGCTGCTCCAGGCCGCGGCGCGCTCCCGGCGCCCTGCGCGCTGCCGCCGAGCTCCGGCCATGGCTGCGCTGCCACCGAGCTCCGGGTGTCTGCAAGCTGCCGCCTGCCGCCGAGCTGCGGCCGAGCTGCGGCCGAGCTGCGGCCATGGCTGCGCTGCCGGAGCCCGGCAGCTGCCTGCTGCAGTGAGCTACCGCTGCCTGCTGCAGTGAGCTACCGCTGCCTGCTGCAATGAGCTACCGCTGCCTGCTGCAATGAGCTGTCGCTGCCTGTGAGCCGCGGCCGTGCCGCCCTGTGCTGCTGCTCCCTGTGCTCTGGTGTCTGAGTGCTGAGGCTGCCCGTGTGCTGCCAGCGAGCTCCGGCCATGTCTGTGCTACCGGTTCCCTACCCACCACCGGTGCGTGCTGCCGGCCGCTGTGTGCTATCGCTGCCTGTGTGCTCCCGGCTGCCTGCGAGCTGCAGCCATGCCACCCTGTGCTGCTGGCTCCCTGTGCTCTACCCGAGCTTGGCACCTGGGTGCTACCGGCTGCAATGGGCTATGGCTGCCCTCGTGCTGCCGCCGAGCCGCGGTCGTGGCTGTGCCGCCGGCGGCCTGCACGCTGCCAGAGCTTGGCCCTGGCGTGGTACCCGGTGCTCGCACCACCAGCGAGCCCCAGCTCCCCACGTGCTACCGGCCAGGCCGGCGCAGGCAGCTCCACAGGCGCCCGCAGCAAAGGGCTGGGGCGCAGGAAGCAGTGAAGCCCCCCCCGGGCATGCGGGATGAGGCCTGGGAACGCAGGAATGCGGGCTGCAGGAGCGGCCGAGCCCCGGGAGGTTCTCACCCTTGTTTCTATGTAAGACATTAATAAATATGGGTGCAATGGCCCCCCCTGCAGTGATTTGGGGGTGCAGGGCTGGTGATGGGGTGAGCCCAGCTGTGCAAGGGGTTATCCCCAAGAGAAGGGTCAGATGGTTGGATGGGCAGACAGACAGAGCACCAAGTATTTCACATCCAGCACATGAAAATCATCAGTTTCAAACTTCTAACTTGGTTTTTGGAACCCAAAAGCCACGTTTGGGGCAGGAGGGAGGTGCCAATGTGCTGCAGTCCCAGGGCAGCACAGCTCACCCCCACCCTTGCAATGTGGTTATGGGGATTTTGCTGCTATGGTGGGACCCCAGAGGCCTGGAAATCACCTCCCCCAGCACTGGGGACTCCTCCAATGCGCACCCCAAACACATCCTCGCTGCTCACCCTGTGTGCAGGTAGCCCAGGGAGGTGCAGGCAGCCATAGGGGTGAGGGCAGCAGGGCAGAGATACGAGAGAGCTTGACCTAAATCCCCCCAGCCCCAGCCCAGGCTGGGTCTCGTGGCAGTGACCTTGATGTTCTCCCAGGGAATATATCCCTCTTCCCGGTGTGGCAGGAGGGAGGACGGGGCCTTGGGCTGGAAAACCCCAGCCATGTGCTGCTGTTCCCAGAAGACAAGAGCTGGCTGCAGCACTGGACTTGTAAAATCCAATGGGATGTATCCCAGCGCCATGGAGAGACTCTGGGGGCATGGCTAGAGGCAGCCACAGGCACTGACCCCGATGCCTGCCCCATGGCACACAGGAACGTCCCTTCCCACGGCCCCAGGCCAGTGTATTCTGTGAGGAAGCACCATCGGCTGCTCCCATTAATGAGATTACAGGTAATTGGGGTCAATGTAGAGCCTGGGGGGGGGTGTGTGTGGGGGGGGTGTTACAACAATGTCCCTGGCAGGCAGCTGCCAATGTCCCCCACATGGACACGGTCGCAGACATGGGGCTGGCAGGAATGAGGCAGTGCCATGCGGTGAGGGGGGCTGAACATCCCAGGGATGCCAGGACACAGCTGTGGAGGGCATCCCAGAATGACTTTGGGGAGCGTCATTGGGAGCATTCCAGGATAGCCATGATGGTTGTGGGGAGCATCCTGGGAGGACTGCAGGGAGCATCGGGATGGCTGCAGCAGGCATCCTGGGATGCAGCATGTGTACTGGGATGGCTGTGGGGAGCATCCTGGGAGCATCACTGTGAGCATCCTAGCATGCCAGGATGCATCAGGTATCCAGGATGGCTGCAGAGAGCATCCCAGGATGGCCACATAGAGCAACTGGGGATGCCAGGATGCAGTAAATGTCTGGGGATGGGGAGCATCCTGGGATGACCATTGGGAGCATCCCAAGATGGCCGTGGAGAGAGGCAGGAGATGGCTGCAGTGATGCCGCAGGGTGCCGGGATGCAGCAAGCATCCTGGGGTGCCATGGCAAGCATCTTGGTGCAGCTGCACTGAGCATCCTGGCGTGGGGACACCCCCCTGCAAAGGGTGCGCTTTTAGGGTAGCAGTTAAACGAGGGACACCCACCCCCAGCAAATACCAGTGGAAAACAACCCCAATTCCTCTTGGATTTTATTAATTTCTTTATTAAAGCCTAATACAGAAGGGGGGGGGGGGGGAGGAGAAATAACCCCCAAAGCTCACAAGAAGAGTGATTTCAGACACATAATAAAACTAAACCAACCCAAACATGAGGCAGTGCTCCCCCCCCCCCCCCCCCCCCCCCACGATTTTGGGGTTTCCCCCCCTGATTTATACCTAAAGGAATCAATTCACAGCCTGACCGGTCGCTGGATCCAGCCCTGGGGTCTGCCCAGGGCAGGAGCATCCTTTGGCAGGATGCAGGAGCAGAGGGATGCTTGGCCTGTTTGGGAGCAATCCCAGTGGGAACAGGGAAAGAGGCAGGCAGCAAGGAAGGGCAAAATCAAGGAAAACTGCACAATTGAACTATATATATATGGAATGCTATCAAATAAAAAGGAATGGTGCTACCACTAAGTCATGAGTGAAATGACACTGCCGGACTGGTCCATAGAGTTTAGGCCCTGACCAGGATCCTTTAAATCAACTCTTCTGGAATATACTAACATTCCCTATGGATTCTCTCTGGTATATACACACACACACACACACACACACGGGGGCACAATCAGCAATAAATTACAACCTCCCCCCAAAACCAGCATCAAGTATACAGAATCCCCCCTTGCAGCGCACGTGGATTTGGGGATTTCCGCCTTTTTATATCCCTTTTTAAGGTGCTTTTGGTGGGTTTGTCTTTGGTTTGGGGGGATTTTCCTGCAGAAGCATTGTGGGATGGTTTTGGGGTGATTTTAACATGGTTCTCTTCATTACATACATAAACCCTCTGGCTGGATTATGTACATCCCAACCCTGGGAGATGCCGAGAGCGCAGCGGAGCAGCCGGATGCTCTCACTGGAGCAAGTGATAGGATAAAGGGGGGAAAAGGGCTCTGTGGGGTCTGTCCCGTGCTCATTAGCACTGGAAGTTCATAGGGGAAGAGGGGCCAGGGCACAGGGGTCCCCAGGGAAGGGAATGAGGGGATCCCATTGTGGGTCCACCCCCGCTGCGTTGCCCCATCCCTGCAGGCTCCAGCATCTTCCTCCGGCTCCTTTCCCTGTGCTTGGTGCCCAGTCACAGCCCCAGTGTGGCCTTGGGGCCAGGATGGGGCACCCGTGCCATGGGGTTGGGGGTGGCCCATGGGACCAGCCTGTTCCCCCACGGGGAGCGAAGGGCGGGTGAGCTCACACCATCCAAAATGTATCAAAAATAGGCAAAAAAAGGGGGGAATCTATCCAAAGGCTCCATTTACAGCGGGAATGTGGGTCCCAGGTCCCCCAGCACCCAGGGTGGCAGCAGTGGGGATGTGGGGCCGGGGGGCAGCGGGCCCTTAGCTGGGCATCTGCACCTCGTTGTACACGTCTGCGCCCTCCACCTCCTCGAAGGTCACCACAGCGTCGTCTGCATCCAGCTGGAGACAGGAGAGGGCGTTGGGATGGGGACATGGATGAGGATGGGGGTGAGGATGGAGATGGGGACAAGGAGGGAGTGGGGAGGGGTCAGGAGTAGGGGCAGGATTGAGGGCAGGGGCAGTGACAGGGATAGAGACTGAGGTGGGGCTGGGATAGATATGGGAATAGAGGCAGGGATGAGGATGGGGATGGGAATGGGGCAGGGACAAGAACGGAGCTGTGGACAGGGATGGGGATGAGCAGAGGGATGGGGACAGGGATGAGCGACAGGGATGGGGATGGACAGAAGAATGGGCAGAGGGATGGGGACAGGGATGGGAATGGGGCAGGGACACGAATGGGCCATGGACGGGGATGGGGATGGACAGAGGGATGGGGACAGGGATGGGGATGGGGATGGACAGGAATGGCCCGTGGACAGGGATGGGGATGGACAGAGGGATGGGGACAGGGATGGGGACAGCACTGCAGTGGCCCCCAGCCCGTGCCGGGGCTACATACACATTTGAGCTCGATGTCCCGGAAGATCCTGGGCAGCAGGAAGCGCCGCAGGGGCACGGTGAGGATGAGCACGAAGGGCAGCGCCAGCGAGGCCGGGGTGGACTTCACCACCCACAGCAGCACCAGCACAATGATCTGTGTGAAGGTGAAGAGGTGCATCCGCCACGTCTTCACCTGCGGGACAAGGAGCACAGTGGGGTTAAAGGGGGGGTCCAGCACCCCGGAGAGCCCAGCGGGGTCAGCATCCATGGAGGAGGGTCTTTGGGGAGCTCCAAGTTTGGGGTGCCACAGCCCAGGGCACCCCCACTCACCCGGGTGACATAGGGCTCGTCGGGGTGGTACTTGGGTGGCATCAGCAGGAGCAGGATGCGGTCAAAGAGCTGGATGCCGAAGAGGGAGGTGACGCCCATGTAGAGGAAGATGCCGAAGAGCACGGCCAGGGGGATGTACTTCAGGATGGGCTCCATGAGGATGGAGACGCCTGCGGAAGAGAAGGGGAGGTTGGGGGGAGCCCGCAGGGGCACCCAGCCCCGCTGTGCCCGGGTTGGGGGGCCCGTCCCCTGCTCACCGATGAGCACGGCCACCAAGAGGCCGCTGAGGCGCTGCTCCTTGACCTCCAGGATCTGGGATTTCTCGCCGGGAGCAGTGGCTTTGCTCATGACGGTGAGGGCGTTGGCGTGGGTGATGGTGCGCACCGTGGTGGCGCTGAGCCAGGGCATGCCGAAGAGCGCGGCCAGGCCCCCCATGGCCACGATCAGCAGCAGGTCCAAGTGGAAGCCGGAGCCCTTCACCAGCTTCCTCTCGGGCTTGCTCACGATGAGGCTGTTGGGAATGGAGGGGACGAGGTGGTGACAAGCGCCCTGGGGAGGTCCCCTCCATCCCCATCCCACTGGATGCTCCATCCCCCTCCAGCCCCATTCCCGGTGCTCACGTGGTGATCTGCGTCTCGAGGAAGATGAGGATGAAGACGAGGAGCGCGGGCACCACGGAAGCGAACATCATCCAGATGGGGAAGCTCTTCTTCTCACCCATGGGGTTGATGAACCAGCCCCGGGCGGACGAGTTGGTGACCTCCAGCCCTCGGGGGACTTTGAGTTTCTGGATGGGAGCAGAGATGGGGCAGTGAGGACACAGGGATAAGCACCCCGCTCCGTGCCCCCTCGCTGGGGACACCCCCAAAGCTCCCACTGCTCCCAGACCTGTGTGTACGTGTCCTTGATGAAGAAGTCGGCCAGCGCCATGATGAAGATGGAAATGGGCACCCCAAAGTCCCCGATCAAGCGCCGGGCCTGTGCAGGGGGGACACCGTGACCATGTTAAACCCACCTGTGTGTGCGTCCCCCTTGTCCCCCCCATCACATCCCCACCAGCAGCAGCTTCAAGCAAAGAGCTCTGCAATGAGTTTGCGGGGTCTCAGCCAAGGAACTGCACACCCAGCATGGGATACGGGGACACCGCCATGTGCCCCCCATCCTCACCCTGCCGGGCAGGAAAGCACTGTTCTTGAACTTGCGGAGGAAGAAGGCCAGGAAGAAGGTTCCGGCCATGAGGACGAGGGACAGCAGCGCCGTGTTGGGCTCCGGCACGTTGGGCTGCACCTCGTCCTGCACGTTGTACCGGCGCGAGAGGGGGTGCGCCTTGAAGATCTGCGGAGGGAAAGGAGAGGGTCAGGGTGGGATCCCTGCTGGGGGGTGATGGGGGGTCCCCTGCATCCCTCTGGAGATGCTGGTGGTGGGTGCGCTCCTGATGCACCCCAAGGTTTTACAGCTACAGGTTGGGCAGAGAAGAGATTCAGAGCAGCCCAAGGAGAAGGACTTGGGAGTGTTGGTTGATGAGAAAATGAACATGAGCCGGCTTCAGTGTGTGCTTACAGCCCAGAAAGCAACCGGATCCTGGGCTGCATCAAAAGGAGCGTGACCAGCAGGTCCAAGGAGGTGATCCTGCCCCTCTGCTCTGCCCTTGTGAGACCTCACTTGGAGCATTGTGTGCAGTTCTGGTGTCCTCAACATAAAAAGGACATGGAACTGTTGGAACAAGTCCAGAGGAGGCCACGACGATGATCAGGGGCTGGAGCACCTCCTGTATGAAGACAGGCTGGGGAAGTTGGGGCTGTTCAGCCTGGAGAAGAGAAGGCTGCATGGAGACCTCAGAGCAGCTTCCAGTATCTGAAGGGGGCCTATAGGGATGCTGGGGAGGGACTCTTCATTAGGGACTGTAGTGACAGGACAAGGGGTAACGGGTTAAAACTTAAACAGGGGAAGTTTAGGTTGGATCTAAGGAGGAAATTCTTTCCTGTGAGGGTGGTGAGGCACTGGAATGGGTTGCCCAGGGAAGCTGTGAATGCTCCATCCCTGGCAGTGTTCAAGGCCAGGTTGGACGAGGCCTTGGGTGCCATGGCTTAGTGTGAGGTGTCCCTGCCCATGGCAGGGGGGTTGGAACTGGATGATCTTAAGGTCCTTTCCAACCCTAACGATTCTCTGATTCTAGGACTCTAAGACGCTATTGACCCTCCTGGCTGCATGAGTACACCCGTGGTTCACTTGTCACCTTTCCTCCATGCTCCTTCAGAAACAGGGCACGATGGGGACAATGAGGGTGTGATGGGGTTCAGGGTGGGATGGAACCTGTGTCCTGCCTGTCCAGCACCAGAGATGTCCCTGTGGGCAGCCAGTGTGCGTGGGGTGACACTGTTCCCACAGGGAAGTGGCTGAGCCAGGGCATGGGGAAGGGATCTGGGCAGTTCCTAGGACATCAGCCTGGGCTTCACCTCCCTGAGCCCAAATCCCCCTGGGAAACACCTGGGAATGGGAAGAAACTCCTGGGAGAAACCCCTAGGAGAGGGGCTCCATCCCTCACCCGCGTCCCTCCTGCCGCTTCCATGGAAACCTGGGGGATGAGCACAGTGTGCACCCCCCTCCCGCACCCCGCACGCACCGTGACGAGCTTGGAGAAGGTCTCGAAGATGAAGATGAGGGAGATGAGGAAGGAGAAGATCTCCTGGGTGTAGCGGGACAGGTAACGCACCAGGAAGCTGCCCTCGCAGGCCACCACCACCAGCACCAGCAGGACGAGCCAGAAGCCAATCCAGACCCGGCCCACGATGTACTCCAAGCCATTGGCACTGCAGAACTGGGCAGACAAGAGGACACGGCCCCATCAGCCCCCCCATAGCCTCCACTGTGGGTCCAGGGTCCCGGCTTCTCCCTGGGGGCTGGCAGGTACTGGGATTGCGGTACCTTGGAGCAGCAGGACCCCTATGGGATCACCCATCCCTACGGCAGCCCTGCCTGGCATCACCCATCAGCTGTATGCCATTAACCACATGACATCACGCACCCCATATTGCCCCTATGCCACTGCCTGTGTAGCATCACCCATGTGGCATCACCCCCGTGCCGCCCACCATGGTCCATCACCCCATGCCCACACTGGGGACCACCAGCAGCAGGTGGGGGGCACCCAGGGGCGCAGGATGGCACCCACCGAGTAGAAGGCTTCCTCGAAGACCAAGAGGGGCCCTGAGAAGCCGATGACGAGCAGGGGCTGGGCGCTGAGGATGCTGAAGAGCACACACTGCACACAGGTGGAGATGAGCAGCTCTGACACCCCCATCATGCCCTTGGTCTTCTCACCTGGGGGGGAGCAGAGCCAGGAGGTGCTGGGTTAGGGGGTGCGATAACCCCATGGGGCAGGAGGTGCTGCTGCAGGTGGGAGCACCCCAACCCAGCATGGGGACATCCCCGTCCCCCCCTGCATCCCCAGCCCGTCCCCATCATTACTGAGCAGGCCTCCGAAGGTGACAGCGGGTGACAGCGCCGCGAAGTAGATGAAGATGACAGCGGCCAAGCACTGGGGGCTGAGGAAGTCCTTGATGTCGCTGAGGTACTTGGGGTACCGGCGGCGGATGTCCCGCACCAGCCCCCCAAACGGCCGCCCCGTCCTGCGCAGGGGGTCATCGTCCTCCGGCGCCAACCCGTTCAGCTCTGGGGACACAGGAGGTGGCCATGGGGACGCCCTAGTGCAATGGGGGGGTCCCATGGGGCTGGGGGGTGAAGGGGGGGGTCCATACGCAAGTCTTTGAGGGGGTCCTCGATCAGCGCAGTCTCGGGGGGGCGGTAGCGGCGGCGGAGCAGCTCCTGCTGCAGCGGCACCAGGCTGCGGAGCAGCTGCTCGCTGGGGGTCTCGGTGGGGGGCACCACGATGCTGGCCTCCAGGAAGTCCTCGACGCCGCGCACCAGGTCCTGGCAGCCATCGGCAAGGTAGGCATCGCGGCGAAAGACCTGCGGGGACGGGGACAGGGGTGGGGTCACGGGGGAATGGGGATGGAGGCATGGGATAGCAGGGGAATGGGGATGGGGGCCATGGGATAGCAGGGGAATGGGGATGGGGGGCATGGGACCACAGGGGAATGGGGATGGGGCCATGGGATAGCAGGGGAATGGGGATGGGGCCATGGGATAGCAGGGGGATGGGGATGGGGGCATGGGATAGCAGGGGAATGGGGATGGGGACAAGGGACCACAGGGGAATGGGGATGGGGGGCATGGGACCACAGGGGAATGGGGATGGGGGGCATGGGACCACAGGGGAATGGGGATGGGGGGCATGGGACCACAGGGGAATGGGGATGGGAGGCATGGGACCACAGGGGAATGGGGATGGGGGGCATGGGATAGCAGGGGAATGGGGATGGGAGGCATGGGATAGCAGGGGAATGGGGATGGGGGCAAGGGACCACAGGGGAATGGGGATGGGGGGCATAGGATAGCAGGGGAATGGGGATGGGAGGCATGGGATAGCAGGGGAATGGGGATGGGGGCAAGGGACCACAGGGGAATGGGGATGGGGGGCATGGGATAGCAGGGGAATAGGGATGGGAGGCATGGGATAGCAGGGGAATAGGGATGGGGGCAAGGGACCACAGGGGAATGGGGATGGGGGGCATGGGACCACAGGGGAATGGGGATGGGAGGCATGGGATAACAGGGGAATGGGGATGGGGGGCATGGGATAGCAGGGGAATGGGGATGGGGGGCATGGGATAACAGGGGAATGGGGATGGGGGGCATGGGATAGCAGGGGAATGGGGATGGGGGGCATGGGATAGCAGGGGAATGGGGATGGGGGGCAAGGGACCACCGGGGAATGGGGACAGGGAGCATGGGATCACAGGGGAATGGGGATGGGACCACAGGGAAATGGGGATGGGAGGCATGGGACCACCGGGGAAAGGGGATTGGCAGCATGGGATCACAGGAGGTGATGGCTTGGACATGTGGGGGCACATGGGGATGAGGGGACTTCAAGGGGCATGGGGTCCACATGGGAGCATGGGGCTACAGGGGCACAGATGTGTGGGGATAGGAATGTGTATGGACACAGGACAAGGGTGCATGTGGAGATGGGGACATGGGGACAGGGGTGCCTGAGGACATGGAGACCCTGAAGGATGGGGACAAGGGAACACTGGCATGGGGCCAGCAAGGACATGGGCACAGAGGGGATGAGCCCTGTGAGAGGGTGCAGCCCCAGGGGTGGGGATGTGGGGATGCTCAGGGAGGTTGGCCCCATGGACGGTGCCGATGCCGGTGGCGGTGCCGGCTGAGCCGTACCCTCTCGGACATCATGGTGGCCACGGCACGGCCGATCTCGTGGTAGCTGATGTGGGGGCTGTCAGGGCCCAGGACCACGATGAGGAAGCGGACGGGAAGGGACACGTCGAGGACGCCGTCCAGCGTCACCGCGGCCTTGAGGCGCACAAAGGCCAGCGTGGGCTGCTCCAGGAAGGCTGCGCAGCCTGGGGGGAGGATGGGGTGGGATGGGGGTCACGGGGGGTCTGGCACGGGGATGTGGGGACACATGAGCATGGAGACATGGGGACAACAGGGGATGGAGACGGGGGGACAGAGGCATGGGGATGTGAGGGGATGATGGGGATTGGATAGGGGCAGAAGACGTGAGGACATCGAGGCACAGGGACACGGGCACATGGGAGCACAGGGACATTGGGGTGGGGGGGACACGGCGGAGACATAGAGACACGACACGGGAGCACAAGAGGGTGTTGAGATGGGACGTGAGGACAAGAGACATGGGACGGGCACAGAGAGCAGCAGCACTGGGCAGGCGGCGGCGAGAGCTGCGCATGGGGAGAGGCAAAAGAGGTGCAAGCAAGTGAGCGAGCAGGAGCGAGAGGCAGACACCAAACCCACCCTGTGCGCCCCAACCCTGCACCCAGCACCCTGACTCCCACCCAGACCCACTGCCCTGACCCACAGCCACCGCCCTGACCCACTCCCCTGACCTCCACTGCCCGCTGAGCACTCACCCACGAGGACCAGTGTGGCCTCTGCATCCTCAGGGATCTTCTCATGGAGCTGGGGTCTGCTGGCCCCGCTCAGGCTCTATTGCAGGCAGAGGAATGGCAGGGATCAGCCAGGCAGCCTTGGGGACTGCATGGTCCCCCCACCCCTTGCACATCCCCATCCATGTCCTGCGTGTCCCCAGCCATGTCCTGCGTGTCCCCATCCATGTCCTGCGTGTCCCCAGCCATGTCCTGCGTGTCCCCAGCCATGTCCTGCGTGTCCCCAGCCATGTCCTGCGTGTCCCCAGCCATGTCCTGCGTGTCCCCAGCCATGTCCTGCGTGTCACCATCCATGTCCTGCGTGTCCCCAGCCATGTCCTGCGTGTCCCCAGCCATGTCCTGCGTGTCACCATCCATGTCCTGCGTGTCCCCAGCCATGTCCTGCGTGTCCCCAGCCATGTCCTGCGTGTCACCATCCATGTCCTCCGTGTCCCCAGCCATGTCCTGCGTGTCACCGCCCTGCACCCAGCACTGCTGCACCCCGACCCCGCACCCTCTGTGCCCTGACCCCGCACCTCTGCTCCCCGGCCCCGACCCCGCACCGCTGCGCCCATGCCCCTGTCCCCGCTCGCCTGCTCGCCCCGCAGCCTGCGCATCTCCAGGGGCTGCTGCTCCCGCAGCAGCGGCTGCTCCGTGTCCGACCGCCCCGTGCCCGAGCGCTGCAGCTGCGCCGGGGGCAGCGTCCCCGTCGATTCCGCCTCGCTGGGGTGCCTGGAGCAGCGCGGAGGCGGTGTCAGAGGGACCCCCAAAGCCCCATGAGCCAGCCCCAGGGGTGGCGGGAGCCCCACACCGGGCTGGGGGCAGAGCCCAGGCGCAGAGGGGCTTTGCCAGCCCGTGCCAGGCTCCAGGGGGAAGCCCTGGGGCTGGATCCAGCCCACACACCACGGTACCCCCCCATGGGGCCATCAGCCGTGGCCGTACTTGTGCTGCAGCAGCAGCGTCCTCAGGATGTCATCGCTGTCCTGCGGCTTGATCTGCCCCTCGTAGATCATCTGGTCGATGAGGACGTGGGCGATGGCCGGCAGCGAGTTGGCCGCCACGTCGAGGAGCACAGCACCTGCAGGGACAGCACCGTCACCGGCCGGACAGCGCCAGGACCCCGTCACCTCCCCGGCCCCATCTCGTGTCCCCACCTTTGGCCAAAGCCCGTCGGACCTCCAGGAGGCTGCGGTAGGTGAGGAAGGAGAGATGGGGCTGGCCCCAGTGCCCGGTTTCCTTGAAGTCCTCCTCCAGCTTGAGCCAGTGGCTGGCCTCCATCCAGCACAGGTCCTTTGTGCTGTCCATGACCAGCTCGTGCAGCTCCACGTAGCCCTGCGGCCAGAGGGGGTGTCAGTGTCCCCCCAGCCACACCACGGACCCCAAAGAGACCCAGAGCTGTGGCTCCAGTGCCAGCATCTCCTCATGCCCTGGGGTCCCCAGGGTTTGGGGTGAGGTTGGTCCCGGGTGGCCACAGCTCTGTTCGCCCCCCGGGAACCGGGGTCCCAGGGCAGCACCCACCTCATGGGTCTTCCTCCGGAACAAGGGCCTCCTGCTCCCTCCCAACTCCAGGTCCACATCAGTCACCGATACAGCTGCAAGCGGAGTCACCAATGCATTAGCGGGTCCCTGCCCCGGCCCAGACCCCCTGGGGTCTGCTGGAGGTGTCTCCCTCCCATGAAGCCCCACCCAGACCGGGCTGGGGCTGCCTGGATGTGCCCCTGCCCCATCACCCCCACCTCAGCCCCAGTGGGGACTCGCTGGAAGCGTCCCCCCGCTATTGCCCCATCCCAGCCTCTGCCCCTCCATCACCGCCCGCCTCCAGCCCCTTGCATCCTGGGGCAGGGTGACAGCCTGGGGCCGTGCCGGGGTCGGGGTGAGAGCAGGGCTGGCAGCCGCGCTCTGCCCCATGGCCCCACCACCGGCACAGCCCTGAGCCCGGCACAGACACAGCCCATTCCGGCCCGGACAGCGCAGCCGGACCCTGGGAGCCCCAGGTGTCCCCATCCCTGACCCCTGCCTACCTGCAGCCCCCCCCGCGTTCCCCATGGCCCCGCAGGCTCCGTCCCTATAAAGCGGGGCCGAGCCGCACGCCCGGCGGCCGCCCTGTGTGCACCATAAATCCCGCAGCACTTTGCCTTTGCTGACAGTAAACAGCAGCGCGGCTCCCGCCCGCCGCGGCCACCGGGGCGCCGGGGACCGGCTCACCCCGTCCCCTTCCATCCCCGACGGGGACCAGCGCGGCCCCCTCGCTGCCCCACGGCCGGGTCCCCCCGCGGAGGTGATGCCACAGGAGCCGCATCCCGCTCTGCCGGGTGCAGGATGCGGGCCCCACGGGAGCGGGGATGCGGCACGGCGCAGCCCGGTGTCACGACAGCGCTGGCTGCGACGCGTGGGCTCGAGCCGCCCGGCACCGGCCAACGCTCAGCCCCAAGTGGTTCTTGTCCTCACCCCAAACAAAGACTTTATTTATCCTCAATCAGCGGGCGATTCCGGGCAAGCGGCAGCGGTCACCCTGCGCGGCGAGCCCTGACGCCCGGGTGACGGTCACCCACCTGCACGGGGCGGCAACGGGGATGGGAGAAGCGGGGTGGGTGGCACGATGGAGGCTTGGGGTTGGGAAATGGTGGGCAATGGGAATGCCGAGGCTGGGCTTTGTCCCCCCCTGGGGTCACTCACGCTGCCCGCCGCCACGGCCGCTCGCCTGTGCCGGGGGGGGCCCGGCCGCGCGCCTCCTCCCATCCAGGTCATAACATCCCCTGTGGCTGGGCAGATACTGGCTGCAAAACACACCCCGCAGGGTGGGGGGGTCAGCGCCGGGCACCCATGGGTGCTGGCAGCCTCCCGGGGGGGCAGCGTCTGGTCCCGTCCCCGCTGTGGGGCACTCACCGCAGGGGTGACAGCTCCTCGGCTCTGGCCCTCCAAGCGTGCAAAGGGGACGCGGTGCCAGGCCCTGCGCAGAACAGGCGGCAGCGTTACCCTGACCTGTGTCACCCCAACGGGGACCGAGGGGCTGGGTGCTGGGACATGGGTGGCAGCTCCCAGCCAGCAGAGCTGTGGGCAATGGGAGGCTCTGGGGCACAGAGACCCCCCCAAATCCCATCTTCTCCCTCCCTGAGGGCTCTCAACAGCGGCCTCAAGGACCTCGGTGCCCCCATCTTGGGCACCCCAGCTCTTGTGCTGCAGGTGGCACCAACCTGTGGGTGATTGACCCCAGGGGCTGCACATCCCTGCCTGACCCCGCTGCGATAGCCCCGCTGCCTGCACAATGCTGATGGCCATACAACACGTGTGCAACACCAGTGCCCATGCAGTGCCTATGCTCATGCAACACTGCACTCATGCAACACATCTGTGCAATGCTGGTGCTTGCGCAGCATGTCTGTGCCATGCTGGCACACATGCAACACGGTACTCATGCAACGCGGATGCCCGTGCAATACTTGCACACATGCCATGCTGGCCCCTATATACCACCACTGGTGCCCGTGCAACATGCCTGTGCCATGCTAATATGGATGCATAGGTGACACCCCTGGAGCTCTGGGGCCCATGCAACGTGCAACCTTGGAGCACTGGTGCCCCTCCAATGCTGGCACCCACTCGGTGCCAGTTCACACGCAGTTCCAGTGCCTGTGCAGTGCCATCACCCATGCAGTGCCATCACCCATGCAGTGCTGTCACCCATGCAGTGCTGGTGCCCGTACAATGCCATCCCCCATGCAATGCTGGCTCCCACGCTTGCCCAGCACCCAAAGGAGCCACTCACTGCTCATCTCCCCCAGCGAGATCTGCGAGCTCTTGATGCCAGGGTCCTCGTAGCCCTCGGGGTCCAGGCTCCTCCTCATCCTCTCCTCGTAGGCCTCCTGCGGGACAGAGAGAAGGGGCTCAGCGGGGTCCGGCTCCCCCAGCGCCTCGCCAGGGCCGTGCCGGGGAGCAGCGGCAGAGCCAGGTTTTTGGGGCCGGGTCTCCCTACCTGGCCGGGCCCCTCCATGGCTCCGGGCTCGACCCCCGCTGCCGCCTCGCTGCGTGCCGGCAGTCAGCCCGGTGGCACCATAACCCGGTGCTCTGCGGCGACGGGGCGGGCGCGGGGAGAGAAAACGGGTCAGGAGAGGCCGGGGCAGCGCTGGGCCCCCCCCCGGGACGCGGGATCTGTCCCACGGGATGGGGCCGGGGCCGGACGCGGGTCGTTCCCGCAGCCCCCGCCTGCGTAACCCGCTCCCCGCGGGAAGAGAGGTCGCGGATGCCGGGGGTCCCCCGGGAAGCGGTGCCCTGCCCGGTGCCATGGGGATGGGAACCGACGTCAGGCGGCGGCAGAGCCCCGGCACCGTCCCACCGGGGACGTGGCAGCGCGCCATGACCCAGCCGGGACCGCACGCACCCAGGGGGGTGTCCGTTATGGACCCACGGGCTAGGGGCCCACAGGATCCCTTGTATGCGGGGGGGTCCCCTATAGACCTGCACACACAGGGAGAGATCCCCTGATAGACCCACGCATATGAGGGGGTCCCATACAGATCCATGTACATAAAGAGAGGGCTCCATATAGACCCACACGCATAGGGAGAACCCTTATAGACCCACACATATGGGGGGTCCCATATAGATCCATGAACATAAAAGGGGGGGGTCCCACACTGCCATACCCAGGGCCCCCACCAAACCCGCGCAGCCTCTGGCAGAGCACTGGGGGGGGGGGGGGGGGGGGGGGGGAGAAAGGGGGAACTGAGGCACAATTGGGCTCATTGGGACCTCCCAAAGCGGGACGGTGCCAGCACATCCCCCCCCCCCCCCCCCCCGCTGCCCCGCGGCCGCGGGACAACCGCCAGGGGGCGCCGTTCCCACGCAGCCGCTCACCCCCAGCGCCCCCCGCCCCGGGGCACCCCCGGGAACCCCGGGCCTCCCCCATCACCCCCAAACACCCCCCCATGCCCCCACACTGCCCCCAGCACAGAGCCCCCGGGGGGGTCATGTTCCCCCAGGACACCCAGACCCCCCCTCTGCTCCCCGGGGGGATCCCCCCATGCTTGGGGTCGGGGGGCCCAGGCTGTGCCCCACAACACACACCCACGGCCCCGACCCGGGGGGGGGCACCGGGGGGGAGCAGCAATGCCAGGGCGTGGGGGGGTTGGGGGGAGCAGCCCCCCCAGATCTCACCAGGGTGATGCAGGAGCTCGCTCCCGGCGGGGGCCGCGGGGACCGGCGGGGAGGGGGGGATGTCCCAGAGACCCCGCCGGGGCCGCGGGATCCCCGCCGGGGCACGGGAGCGGCAGCGGGGCCACGGAGCCAAGGGCCGGCTCCGGACCAGCCTCCTCCTTCCTGCCCCGCCTGGCCCCCCCTGCCCGGCCCGGCCCGGGGCCCTCGGGCCCCCCCCCGGCTCTTGCATCAGCGCCGTGCACCGGGCTGCGCCCCACTGATAACGGGCGGCCGGCGTCAGCCCCCGCCCGCTGCCCCCCGCGCTGCCCCGAGCGAGGGTGAGGGGAGCTGGGGCACCCCAACCTGCCCAATGCACCCCGTGCCGCATCGCACCTCATAGAGACCTCTATAGGGTCCCTATAGCCCACACCTGAACCCCGGACACCCCGTGTGCACTGTATGGAGTCCATACCCCTATATGGTACATCCATGTGCACGGTATGGAGCCCATACCTCCTGTGTGGTACATCCATGTGCACGGTATGGAGCCCATACCTCCTGTATGGTACATCCATGTGCACAGTATGGTGCCCATACCTCCTGTATGGTACATCCATGTGAACAGTATGGTGCCCATACCTCCTGTATGGTACATCCATGTGCACAGTATGGTGCCCATACCTCCTGTGTGGTACATCCATGTGCACAGTATGGAGCTCATACCTCCTGTATGGTACATCCATGTGCACAGTATGGTGCCCATACCTCCTGTATGGTACATCCATGTGAACAGTATGGTGCCCATACCTCCTGTATGGTACATCCATGTGCACAGTATGGTGCCCATACCTCCTGTATGGTACATCCATGTGCACGGTATGGAGCCCATACCTCCTGTATGGTACATCCATGTGCACAGTATGGTGCCCATACCTCCTGTATGGTACATCCATGTGCACGGTATGGTGCCCATACCTCCTGTATGGTACATCCATGTGCACGGTATGGAGCCCATACCTCCTGTATGGTACATCCATGTGCACGGTATGGTGCCCATACCTCCTGTATGGTACATCCATGTGCACAGTATGGTGCCCATACCTCCTGTATGGTACATCCATGTGCACAGTATGGAGCCCATGCCTCCTGTATGGTACAACTGTATGTATGGTATGGAGCCCATACCTCCTGTATGATACCTGCATGTGCACAGTATGGAGCCCATACCTCCTATGTCATACACCCCACTGCATGCTCCAGACCCTGTATCTCCTACACCACTGTAGCTCACTCAGGATGGAGCCCGTACCGCCCTGCCACGCAACTGTCATGGACTGGACTCCTGCCTCCTGCACCATATATCCAACAGAGCTCTATATGGAGCCCATACCACCCAGAGGACACATCGCATGCACTCGGTGTGGAGCCCAGACATCCCACCCCATCCACACAGTGGGGCTTGGTGCAGGACCTCCCTCCCATGGCAGGGGCTCACTATGGACACCATACATCCCACACCATCCATGCACCATGGCTGGGATCCTTCCTGCCGCAGACACCCAATGTGGCTCAGTATAGACCCTATACAATCCCACACCATCCGTGCACCATGGCTGGGATCCTCCCTGCCACAGGTACCCAATGTGGTTCAATATAAACCCTATACATCCCACACCATCCATGCACCATGGGTGGGATCCTTCCTGCTGCAGACACCCAGTGTGGCTCAGTATAGACCAAATACATCCCACACTATCCATGCACCATGACTGGGATCCTTCCTGCCACAGATGCCCGATATGGCTCTCTATAGACCCTGTACATCCCAAGCCATCCATGCATTGTGGCTGGAGTCCCTCCTGCAGCAGGAGCCCCTCATGGTGCAGTATGGAGCCCATACACCCTACACAGTCCATGCACCACGGCTGGGATCCTTCCCGCAGCAGGTACCCAGCATGGAGCCCCTACACCCCAAGCCCAGTATGGACCCCACACCCCGCACGCCATCCATGCACCATGGCTGGGATCCTTCCCGCAGCAGGTATCCATCGTGGCTCATTGTGGAGCCCTTATCCCCCTGCCCGCAGCATCTCCCACCCCACCAACAGCCCTACAGCCCCCACCACACCCGGGGGCGCTCCCCCATCTCCCCCCCCCCCTTTCCCCCGCCCAGCACCCAGGGACACCCCAAGTGACCCCACACCTACCCCTGGGGTGCCCTCGCCGCCAGCCCCTGCCCGCGCCGCGCTGCTGGGAGAGCCGTGCCCGAATGCCCTGAGTCACGCTCACCTCCCTAATCTGCCC
>NW_026912784.1:0-20101 GCF_034315485.1 Pezoporus occidentalis | reverse complement strand
GGTGCCGTTGTTCTCTATGGCACCCCACATAAAGAAGGGGTTTATTTACTGTAGGACCTACAGATAAACCCCATGGGGGGGGGGGGCAGCATCAGCCACTTGTGGGGTCGCCCTGGGGGCAATGGGTGCTGTGGGTGCCGTTGTTCTCTATGGCGCCCCACATAAAGAAGGGGTTTATTTACTGTAGGACCTACAAATAAACACCATGGGGGGGGGCAGCATCAACCACTTGTGGGTCCGCCCTGGGGCAATGGGTGCTGTGGGTGCCGTTGTTCTCTATGGCACCCCACATAAAGAAGGGGTTTATTTACTGTAGGACCTACAGGTAAACACCATGGGGGGGGGGCAGCACCAACCACTTGTGGGGCTGCTCTGGGGGCAATGGGTGCTGTTGTTCTCTATGGCACCCCACATAAAGAAGGGGTTAATTTACTGTAGGACCTACAGATAAACACCATGGGGGGGGGGGGGCAGCATCAACCACTTGTGGGTCTGCTCTGGGGGCAATGGGTGCTGTTGTTCTCTATGGCGCCCCACATAAAGAAGGGGTTTATTTACTGTAGGACCTACAGATAAACACCATGGGGGGGGGGCAGCATCAGCCACTTGTGGGTCCACCCTGGGGGCAATGGGTGCTGTGGGTGCCGTTGTTCTCTATGGCGCCCCACATAAAGAAGGGGTTTATTTAGTGTAGGACCTACAGATAAACAGCGGGGGGGGGGGCAGCATCAGCCACTTGTGGGTCTGCTCTGGGGGCAATGGGTGCTGTGGGTGCCGTTGCTCTCTATGGCGCCCCACATAAAGAAGGGGTTTATTTACTGTAGGACCTACAGATAAACAGCATGGGGGGGGGGCAGCATCAACCACTTGTGGGGCCGCCCTGGGGGCAATGGGTGCTGTTGTTCTCTATGGCGCCCCACATAAAGAAGGGGTTTATTTACTGTAGGACCTACAGATAAACACCATGGGGGGGGCACAGCATCAGCCACTTGTGGGTCCGCCCTGGGGGCAATGGGTGCCGTTGTTCTCTATGGCGCCCCACATAAAGAAGGGGTTTATTTACTGTAGGACCTACAGATAAACCCCATGGGGGGGGGGGGGCATCAGCCACTTGTGGGGCTGCTCTGGGGGCAATGGGTGCTGTGGGTGCCGTTGTTCTCTATGGCGCCCCACATAAAGAAGGGGTTTATTTACTGTAGGACCTACAGATAAACACCATGGGGGGGGGGGGCAGCACCAACCACTTGTGGGTCGCCCTGGGGGCAATGGGTGCTGTGGGTGCCGTTGTTCTCTATGGCACCCCACATAAAGAAGGGGTTTATTTACTGTAGGACCTATAGATAAACCCCATGGGGGGGGGGGGGCAGCAGGAACGCTATGGGGCGCTCCTCCAAGGACAAGCGGGACATCTATTACCGGCTGGCCAAGGAGCAGGGCTGGCGAGCCCGCAGCGCCTTCAAGCTCCTGCAGCTGGAGCAGCGCTTCCGGCTCTTCCAGGGTGAGGCACGGGGGCGCCGGGGGGAATGGGATCCACTGGGATGCACTGGGATGCACTGGGAAGCACTGGGATGCATTGGGATCCATTGGGATGCACTGGGATGCATTGGGATCCATTGGGATGCACTGGGATGCAATGGGATGCATTGGGATCCATTGGGATGCACTGGGATGCATTGGGATCCATTGGGATGCACTGGGAAGCACTGGGATGCATTGGGATCCACTGGGATGCACTGGGATGCATTGGGATCCACTGGGATGCACTGGGATGCATTGGGATGCACTGGGATGCATTGGGATGCACTGGGATGCATTGGGATCCACTGGGATGCATTGGGATCCACTGCGATGCACTGGGATGCATTGGGATCCATTGGGAAGCACTGGGATGCTCTGGGATGCACTGGGATCCATTGGGATGCAATGGGAAGCACTGGGATGCTCTGGGAAGCACTGGGAAGCACTGGGATCCATTGGGATCCATTGGGATGCACTGGGATCCATTGGGATCCATTGGGATCCATTGGGATGCACTGGGATGCATTGGGATGCACTGGGATGCTCTGGGATCCATTGGGATGCACTGGGATCCATTGGGATGCACTGGGATCCATTGGGATGCACTGGGATGCATTGGGATCCATTGGGATGCATTGGGAAGCATTGGGATCCATTGGGATCCATTGGGATCCATTGGGATGCAGTGGGAAGCACTGGGATGCATTGGGATCCATTGGGATGCACTGGGATCCATTGGGATGCACTGGGATCCATTGGGATCCATTGGGATGCACTGGGATGCATTGGGATCCATTGGGATGCATTGGGATCCATTGGGATCCATTGGGATGCTCTCTCCCAGGCGTCCATCGCGCCGTCGATCTCTGCGCGGCACCGGGGAGCTGGAGCCAGGTCCTGAGCCGCAACCTGAGGTGGGGAGGGGGCAATGGGGGGGCAATGGGGGGGCAATGGGGGGGTTATGGGGGCATTATGGGGGGTTATGGGGGGCAATGGGGGGGGCAATGGGGGGTATGGGGGCATTATGGGGGGTTATGGGGGGCATGGGGGGCAATGGGGGGTCATGGGGGGCAATGGGGGGCAATGGGGGGCAATGGGGGGGGAATGGGGGGCAATGGGGGGGCAATGAGGGGGGCAATGGGGGGGCTATGGGGGGCAATGAGGGGGGGGCTATGGGGGGGTCATGGGGGGCAATGGGGGGGGCTATGGGGGGGCAATGGGGGGGTAATGGGGGGGCAATGGGGGGCTATGGGGGGGCAATGAGGGGGGCAATGGGGGGGCTATGGGGGGGCAATGAGGGGGGCTATGGGGGGGTCATGGGGGGCAATGAGGGGGGGCTATGGGGGGTCATGGGGGCAATGGGGGGCTATGGGGGCAATGGGGGAATGGGGGCAATGAGGGGGCTATGGGGGGGCAATGAGGGGGTCATGGGGGCAATGAGGGGGTCATGGGGGGCAATGAGGGGGGGCTATGGGGGGCAATGAGGGGGTCATGGGGGGCAATGAGGGGGGGCTATGGGGGGCAATGAGGGTTCATGGGGGGCAATGAGGGGGTCATGGGGGGCAATGAGGGGTCATGGGGGGCAATGAGGGGGTCTATGGGGGGCAATGAGGGGGTCATGGGGGCAATGAGGGGGTCATGGGGGCAATGAGGGGGTCTATGGGGGGCAATGAGGGGGGGGCTATAGGGGGCAATGAGGGGGTCATGGGGGGCAATGAGGGGGTCTATGGGGGCAATGGGGGGGGCAATGGGGGGGCTATGGGGGGCAATGAGGGGGGGGGCTATGGGGGGGCTATGGGGGGCAATGAGGGGGTCTATGGGGGCAATGAGGGGGTCATGGGGGGCAATGAGGGGGTCTATGGGGGCAATGGGGGGGGCAATGGGGGGGCTATGGGGGGCAATGAGGGGGGGGGCTATGGGGGGGGCTATGGGGGGCAATGAGGGGGTCATGGGGGGCAATGAGGGGGTCATGGGGGGCTATGGGGGGCAATGAGGGGGTCGTATCCTGCCCCCCAGGGGCTCCGCGGAGGGCCCACCACAGGTGGTGGCCGTGGACCTCCAGGCCATGGCGCCGCTGCCGGGGGTGCTGCAGATCCAAGGGGACATCACCAAGGTGGGGAGCGGCGCCCGGCCCCCTGACACCCCATAGACACCCCATAGACACCCCATAGACACCCCATAGACACCCCACAGACACCCCACAGACACCCCATAGATACCTTATACACACCCCATAGACACCCCATAGACACCCCATAAATACTTTATACACACCCCATAGACACCCCATAGACACAACATAGATACCCCATAGACACCCCATAGACACCCCATAGATACCCCATAGACACCACATAGACACCACATAGACACCACATAGACACCCCATAGATACCCCATAGACACCCCATAGACACCCCATAGACACCCCATAGACACCCCACAGACACCCCATAAATACCTTATACACACCCCATAGACACCCCATAGACACAACATAGATACCCCATAGACACCCCATAGACACCCCATAGACACCACATAGATACCCCATAGACACCCCATAGACACCCCATAGATACCCCATAGACACCACATAGACACCACATAGACACCACATAGACACCCCATAGATACCCCATAGACACCCCATAGACACCCCATAGACACCACATAGATACCCCATAGATACCCCATAGACACCCCATAGACACCCCATAGACACCCCATAGACACAACATAGATACCCCATAGATACCCCATAGACACCACATAGACACCCCATAGACACCCCAGAGACACCCCAGAGACACCCCATAGACACTCCATAGACACCCCATAGATACCCCATAGACACCCCATAGACACCCCAGAGACACCCCAGAGACACCCCATAGACACTCCATAGACACCCCATAGACACCCCAGAGACACCCCATAGACACCCCATAGACACCCCAGAGACACAACATAGATACCCCATAGATACCCCATAGACACCCCATAGACACCACATAGACACCCCATAGACACCCCAGAGACACCCCAGAGACACCCCATAGATACCCCAGAGACACCCCAGAGACACCCCAGAGACACCCCATAGATCCCCCCATACACACCCCATAGACACCCCATACACACCACACACACACCCCATAGACCCCCCCATAGACACCCCACAGACAGCCCACAGACACCCCATAGACACCCCATAGACACCCCACAGATACCTCATAGATACCTTGTACACACCCCATAGACACCCCAGAGACACCCCAGAGACACCCCATAGATACCTCATACACACTCCATGGACATCCCATAGACCCCCCACAGACCCCCCATAGACACCCCATAGATACCTCATAGCCACCCCACAGGTACCCCATAGACACCCCATAGACACCTCATAGACACCCCACAGACACCCCATAGACACCCCACAGACACCTCATAGACACCCCATAGACACCTCATAGCCACCCCACAGATACCCCATAGACACCCCATAGACAACCCATGGACACCCCATAGATATCCCATAGACAGCCCATAGGCACCCCATAGACCCCTATAGACACCCCATAGATATTTCATAGATAATCCATAGATGCCTCATAGCCACTTAGAGACCCCCAAAGACCCCCAAACCCCATTCCCCCATCACCACCATTCCCCCCTTCATCCCCATTGCCCCATCACCCCCATTCCCCCCATCACCCCCATTGCCCCCCATTGCCCCATCACCCCATTCCCCCCATCACCCCCATTCCCCCCATCACCCCCATTCCCCCCATCACCCCCATTGCCCCCCATTACCCCCATTCCCCCATCACCCCCATTGCCCCCATTCCCCCATTGTCCTCATTCCCCCATAGCCCCCATTGCCCCCATCACCCCCATTGCCCCCCATTGCCCCATTGCCCCATTGCCCCCCATTACCCCCATTGCCCCCATTGCCCCCCATCACCCCCATTGCCCCCCATTGCCCCCCATTGCCCCATTGCCCCATCACCCCCACTGCCCCCCATTCCCCCCATCACCCCCATTGCCCCCCATTGCCCCATCACCCCCATTGCCCCATCAACCCCATTCCCCCCGTCACCCCCATTGCCCCCCATTGCCCCCCATCACCCCCATTGCCCCATCACCCCCATTGCCCCCCATCACCCCCATTGCCCCCCATTGCCCCCCATTGCCCCATCACCCCCATTCCCCCCGTCATTGCCCCCCATTGCCCCCCATTGCCCCATCACCCCCATTGCCCCCCATTGCCCCCCATTGCCCCATCACCCCCATCACCCCCGCCCCCGTTACCTCACCCCCATTGCCCCATCACCCCCATTGCCCCCCATTGCCCCATTGCCCCCCATTGCCCCATGACCCCCACTGCCCCCAGGCCTCCACAGTGCAGCAGATCCAGCGCCACTTCGAGGGGCACTCGGCTGACCTGGTGGTCTGCGATGGGGCCCCTGATGGTGAGTAATGGGGGGGGGGGATGAAAGTGCACCCCCCCGAACCCCAATATCCCCCCCCCATCAGTGACAGGGCTCCATGACCTGGACGAGTACATCCAGGCTCAGCTCCTATTGGCTGTGAGTGCCTTAACCCCCCCCCTTTGGCATCCCCATAACCCCATGGGGACCCCCCCACCCCCCTTTGGCATCCCCATAACCCCATTGGGACCCCCCCACCCCCCTTTGGCATCCCCATAACCCCATGGGGACCCCCCAATCCCCCCCCTTTAACATCCCCATAACCCCATGGGGACCCCCCCACCCCCCTTTGGCATCCCCATAACCCCATGGGGACCCCCCCACCCCGCTTTGGCATCCCCATAACCCCATTGGGACCCCCCAATCCCCCCCCTTTAGCATCCCCATAACCACACGGGGACCCCCCCAACCCCCCCCCTTTAGCATCCCCATAACCCCATTGGGACCCCCCCTTTATCAACCCCATGGCCCCCCCCCAACCCCCCCCTTTCCCCCCCCTTTGGCATCCCCATAACCCCATGGGACCCCCCCTTTATCAACCCCATGGCCCCCCCCCAACCCCCCCCTTTCCCCCCCCTTTGGCATCCCCATAACCCCATGGGGACCCCCCCCTTTATCAACCCCATGGCCCCCCCTTCCCCCCTTCAGGCTCTCACCATCACCACGCACGTCTTGAAGAAGGGGGGCACCTTTGTGGCTAAAGTGAGTCTGTGGGGAGGGGGGAGGGGGGTCCCCCCCATGTTAATGGGGGGGTGGGGGGGGTCCCTGACACCCAGGACCCCCCCAGATCTTCCGGGGCAAGGACGTGACCCTGCTCTATGCCCAGCTGCGCCTCTTCTTCCCCAGCGTCACCTGCGCCAAGCCCCGCAGCAGCCGCAACTCCAGCATCGGTGAGGGACCCCCGCTATGGGGAACACCCCCATTATGGATTATGGGGACCCCGCTATGGGGAACCCCCCCCATTATGGATTATGGGGACCCCCCGGTATGGGGAACCCCATTATGGGGAACCCCCCATTATGGATTATGGGGAACCCCCCCCATTATGGATTATGGGGAACCCCCATTATGGATTATGGGGAACCCCCCCCATTATGGATTATGGGGAACCCCCATTATGGGGAACCCCCATTATGGATTATGGGGAACCCCCCCCATTATGGATTATGGGGAACCCCCATTATGGGGAACACCCCATTATGGCCTATGGGGACCCCCCATTATGGGGAACCCCCCCATTATGGATTATGGGGAACCCCCATTATGGGGAACCCCCATTATGGGGAACCCCCCATTATGGATTATGGGGAACCCCGCTATGGGGAACCCCCATTATGGCTTATGGGGAACCCCGCTATGGGGACCCCCCATTATGGATTATGGGGACCCCCATTATGGGGAACACCCCCATTATGGCCTATGGGGAACCCCCCCATTATGGCCTATGGGGACCCCCCATTATGGGGAACCCCCATTATGGATTATGGGGAACCCCATTATGGGGAACCCCCCATTATGGCTTATGGGGAACCCCCCCATTATGGGGAACCCCCATTATGGATTATGGGGAACCCCATTATGGCTTATGGGGAACCCCCATTATGGCTTATGGGGAACCCCCCATTATGGGGACCCCCCCATTATGGCCTATGGGAACCCCCCCATTATGGCCTATGGGGAGCCCCCAGTATGGCCTATGGGGAACCCCCCATTGTGGGGAACCCCCCCTTATGGGGAACACCCCCATTATGGCCTATGGGGAACCCCCATTATGGCTTATGGGGAACCCCCCCATTATGTCCTAAGGGGACCTCCCCATTATGGCCTATGGGGAACCCCCATTATGGCTTATGGGGAACCCCCATTATGGGGAACCCCCCCATTACGTCCTAAGGGGACCTCCCCACTATGGCTTATGGGGACCCCCCCCATTATGGCCTATGGGGAACCCCCATTATGGAGAACCCCCCCATTATGGCCTATACAGACCCCCATTATGGCTTAAGGGGAACCCCCATTATGGCCTATGCAGACCCCCATTATGGGCTACGTGGACACCCCCATTATGGGGACCCCCCCACTTTAAGGGGACCCCCACTCTATGATGACCCCCCCATTATGGGGACCCCCCACTTTAAGGTCACCCCCACTCTACGATGACCCCCCCATTATGGGGACCCCCCCACTTTAAGGGCACCCCCACTCTACGATGACCCCCCATTATGGGGACCCCCCCACTTTAAGGTCACCCCCACTCTACGATGACCCCCCCATTATGGGGACCCCCCACTTTAAGGTCACCCCCACTCTACGATGACCCCCCCATTATGGGGACCCCCCACTTTAAGGTCACCCCCACTCTACGATGACCCCCTCATTATGGGGACCCCCCACTCTACGATGACCCCCCCGTTATGGGGACCCCCCACTTTAAGGTCACCCCCACTCTACGATGACCCCCCCATTATGGGGACCCCCCCCCTTTAAGGTCACCCCCACTCTACGATGACCCCCCCATTATGGGGACCCCCCCACTTTAAGGTCACCCCCACTCTACGATGACCCCCCATTATGGGGACCCCCCCACTTTAAGGTCACTCCCACTCTACGATGACCCCCCATTATGGGGACCCCCCACTTTAAGGTCACCCCCACTCTACGATGACCCCCCCATTATGGGCACCCCCCACTTTAAGGGGACCCCCACTCTACAATGACCCCCCCGTTATGGGGACCCCCCACTTTAAGGTCACCCCCACTCTACGATGACCCCCCCGTTATGGGGACCCCCCCACTTTAAGGGGACCCCCACTCTACGATGACCCCCCCATTATGGGGACCCCCCACTTTAAGGTCACCCCCACTCTACGATGACCCCCCCATTATGGCCTATGCAGACCCCCATTATGGGCTACGTGGACACCCCCATTCTGGGGACCCCCCACTTTAAGGGCACCCCCACTCTACGATGACCCCCCCATTATGGGGACCCCCCCACCCCCTTTGTCCCCCCCTTTCTAGAGGCCTTTGTGGTGTGCCGGGGTTACAGCCCCCCCGCGGGCTTCGAGCCCAGCATGGACAGCCCATTGCTCCATGGGGGTAAGGGGGGGCACGAATGGGAGGGGGTTGGGGGGCACAAAGGGGGGGGCACAAAGGGGGGGGCACAAATGGGAGGGGGTTGGGGGGCACAAAGGGGTGGTCACAAAGGGGGGATTGGGGTCACAAAGGGGGGGTCACAAATGGGAGGGGTTTGGGGGGCACAAAGGGGGGGTCACAAAGGGGGGATTGGGGTCACAAATGGGGGGTCACAAAGGGGGGGTCACAAAGGGGGGGTCACAAATGGGAGGGGGTTGGGGGGCACAAAGGGGGGGTCACAAAGGGGGGATTGGGGTCACAAAGGGGGGGTCACAAATGGGAGGGGGTTGGGGGTCACAAAGGGGGGGGCACAAAGGGGGGGTTGGGGTCACAAAGGGGGGGTCACAAATGGGAGGGGGTTGGGGGTCACAAAGGGGGGGTCACAAAGGGGGGATTGGGGTCACAAAGGAGGGGTCACAAATGGGAGGGGGTTGGGGGGCACAAAGGGGGGATTGGGGTCACAAAGGGGGGGTCAGAAAGGGGGTCACAAAGGGGGGGGTCACAAAGGGGGGGTCACAAAGGGGGGGGTCACAAAGGGGGGTCACAAAGGGGGGGTCACAAAGGGGGGATTGGGGTCACAAAGGGGGGGGTCACAAAGGGGGGTCACAAAGGGGGGTCACAAAGGGGGGTCACAAAGGGGGGGTCACAAAGGGGGGATTGGGGTCACAAAGGGGGGGTCACAAATGGGAGGGGTTAAGGGTCACAAAGGGGGGCTTGGGGGTCACAAAGGGGGGATTGGGGTCACAAAGGGGGGGTCACAAAGGGGGGATTGGGGTCACAAAGGGGGGGTCACAAAGGGGGGATTGGGGTCACAAAGGGGGGGTCACAAAGGGGGGCACTCAAAGGGGGGATTGGGGGTCACAAAGGGGGGATTGGGGGTCACAAAGGGGGGTTTGGGGGTCACAAGGGGGGGATGGGGTCACAAAGGGGGGTCCCTAAGGGGGGGTTGGGTTCCCTAAGGGGGGGTTTGGGGTCACAAAGGGGGGGTTTGGGGGTCCCCAAGGGGGGGTTGGGGGTCCCAAAGGGGGGGTCCCCAAGGGGGGGGTTGGGGTCACAAAGGGGGGGTTTGGGGGTCCCCAAGGGGGGGTTGGGGGTCCCAAAGGGGGGGTTTGGGGGTCCCAAAGGGGGGTCCCTAAAGGGGGGGTTTGGGGATCTCATTGGGGGGGGTTGGGGGTCCCCAAGGGGGAGGTTGGGATCCCTAAGGGGGGGTTTGGGGGTCCCAAAGGGGGGGGTTGGGGTCCCAAAGGGGGTTTTTGAGGATCTCAGTGTGGGGGTTGGGGGTCCCAAAGGGGGGTCCCCAAGGGGGAGGTTGGGGTCACAAAGGGGGGAGTTGGGGGTCACAAAGGGGGGTCCCCAAGCGGGGGGTTGGGGTCCCTAAGGGGGGGTTTGGGGTCACAAAGGGGGGGTTTGGGGGTCCCCAAGGGGGGGTTGGGGTCCCTAAGGGGGGAGTTGGGGTCACAAAGGGGGAGGTTTGGGGTCCCTAAGGGGGGGTTTGGGGGACTCTGGGGGGGGTTGGGGTCCCTAAGGGGGGGGTTGGGGTCCCAAAGGGGGGGTTGGGGGGTCCCTAAGGGGGGTCCCCAAGGGGGGGGTTGGGGTCCCCATTCCCTCTCCCCTCCCCCCCCAGACCTGGCCCTGGCCCCGCCCTCGGGCCCCTCCCGCGTCCTCGTCCCCTTCGTGGCCTGCGGGGACCTGAGCGCCTACGACCCCGACCGCAACTACCCCCTGGAGGTGGGGGAGGGGAGGGGGGAGGGGGGGGGGATGGGGGGGATGGGGGAGGGAATGGGGGGCGATGGGGGGCAGTGGCGGGGAGTGGGGGGAAGTGGGGGGGGACTGGGATGGGATTGGGGAGGGAATGGGGGGGGATGGGGGGCAGTGGCGGGAAGTGGGGGGGGATTGGGGGGGGACTGGGATGGGATTGGGATGCACTGGGAGGACCTGGGCTGAGCAGGGACGCGCTGGGCTCTATGGGGCTCTATGGGTCACGCTGGGCTCTATGGGTCGCATTGGGCTCTATGGGGCTCTATGGGTCACACTGGGCTCTATGGGGTTCTATGGGACGCGCTGGGCTCTATGGGGCTCTATGGGATGCGCTGGGCTCTATGGGGCTCTATGGGATGCGCTGGGCTCTATGGGGTTCTATGGGACGCGCTGGGCTCTATGGGGCTCTATGGGTCACGCTGGGCTCTATGGGTCACGCTGGGCTCTATGGGTTGCGCTGGGCTCTATGGGACGCGCTGGGCTCTATGGGTCGCATTGGGCTCTATGGGACGCGCTGGGCTCTATGGGACGCACTGGGCTCTATGGGTCGCGCTGGGCTCTATGGGTCGCACTGGGCTCTATGGGTCGCATTGGGCTCTATGGGTCGCGCTGGGCTCCATGGGGCTCTATGGGATGCGCTGGGCTCTATGGGGCTCTATGGGATGCGCTGGGCTCTATGGGGCTCTATGGGATGCGCTGGGCTCTATGGGTCACACTGGGCTCTATGGGTCGTGCTGGGCTCTATGGGGCTCTATGGGTCACACTGGGCTCTATGGGGCTCCATGGGTCGCATTGGGCTCTATGGGTCACACTGGGAGCTCTCGGGAGTGCCCCCCCCCTCCCCCCATTGCCCCCCCATTGCCCCCCCTGACCCCCCTCCCCTCCCCCCGCAGCTGGACCCGCACCGCCCGTACCGCTTCCTGCCCCCCCCCGCCCCCCCCATCGCCCCCCCCTACGCCCGGGCCCGATCCCGGCGGCGGCAGCGCCCCGGGGGGGGGGAGGGGGAGGGGGAGGGGGAGGGGGAGGCCCCGCACTGAGCGAGCGGGAACCTGGAGCCCAGCCCAGTGTGAACCGGATCCAGCCCAGGATAAACCGGATTCATCCCAGTATAAACCGGATCCTGGATCCCATCCCAGTATGAACCGGATCCAGCCCCGTATGGACCAGATTCATCCCAGTATAAACCGGATTCATCCCAGTGTAAACTGGATCCTATCCCAGTATAAACCGGATTTGTCCCAGTATAAACCTGATCCCATCCCAGTATAAATCGGATCCATCAAAGTATAAACCGGATCCATCCCAGTATAAACCTGATCCCATCCCAGTATGGACCGGATTCATCCCAGTGTAAACCGGATCCATCCCAGTATAAACCTGATCCCATCCCAGTATAAACCGGATCCGTCCCAGTGTAAACCGGATCCATCCCAGTATGGACTGGATCCATCCCAGTGTAAACTGGATCCTGGATCCCATCCCAGTATGGACTGGATTCATCCCAGTATAAACCAGATCCATCCCAGTATAAACCGGATTTGTCCCAGTATAAACTGGATCCCATCCCAGCATAAACTTGATCCCATCCCAGTATGGACTGGATTCGTCCCAGTGTAAACCGGTTCCATCCCAGTATAAACTGGATTCATCCCAGTGTAAACCGGATTCGTCCCAGTATGGACTGGATCCATCCCAGTATAAACCGGATCCCGGATGCGTGGCCGCCCTTCACCGCCATTGGCCGGGAGCGCTGCCAGTCCCCGCGCTGCGGCCTCTGATTGGCTGCCGCTGAACTCCTCCCCTCTCATTGGCCAGCGGGGATTGGGCTCCTCGGGGTGGGGGCGGGGCGAGGCTGGGACACTGGGGTGGGGGAAGGGAGGCGGGAGGCGGACACCAGCCCTAAAATAACACGAAATAGCCCCAAAATGGGCTAAAAATAGCTAAAAATACCCAAAAATAGAGCCAAACCAACCCAAAATAGCAGAAATAGGTAAAAATACCCTAAAATAGAGCCAAACCAACCCAAAATAGGCTAAAAATACCCAAAAATAGACCCAAACCAACCCAAAATAGCAGAAATAGCTAAAAATACCCTAAAATAGAGCCAAACCAACCCAAAATAGCAGAAATAGGTAAAAATACCCTAAAATAGAGCCAAAATAGCAGAAATAGGTAAAAATACCCTAAAATAGAGCCAAACCAACCCAAAATAGCAGAAATAGGTAAAAATACCCTAAAATAGACCCAAACCAACCCAAAATAGGCTAAAAATACCCAAAAATAGACCCAAACCAACCCAAAATAGCAGAAATAGATAAAAATACCTTAAAATAGACCCAAACCAGCCCAAAATAGCAGAAATAGGTAAAAATACCCTAAAATAGACCCAAACCAACCCAAAATAGCAGAAATAGGTAAAAAGACCCTAAAATAGAGCCAAACCAACCCAAAATAGCAGAAATAGGTAAAAATACCCTAAAATAGAGCCAAACCAGCCCAAAATAGCAGAAATAGCTAAAAATACCTAAAAATAGACCCAAACCAACCCCAAATAGGCTAAAAATAGCTAAAAATACCTTAAAATAGAGCCAAACCAGCCCAAAATAGCAGAAATAGGTAAAAATACCCAAAAATAGAGCCAAACCAGCCCAAAATAGCAGAAATAGGTAAAAATACCCAAAAATAGAGCCAAACCAACCCAAAATAGCAGAAATAGGTAAAAATACCCTAAAATAGAGCCAAACCAGCCCAAAATAGCAGAAATAGCTAAAAATACCCAAAAATAGAGCCAAACCAACCCAAAATAGCAGAAATAGGTAAAAATACCCTAAAATAGACCCAAACCAGCCCAAAATAGCAGAAATAGGTAAAAATACCCTAAAATAGACCCAAACCAGCCCAAAATAGCAGAAATAGGTAAAAATACCCTAAAATAGAGCCAAACCAACCCAAAATAGCAGAAATAGCTAAAAATACCCTAAAATAGACCCAAACCAACCCAAAATAGCAGAAATAGGTAAAAATACCCTAAAATAGAGCCAAACCGGCCCAAAATAGCAGAAATAGGTAAAAATACCCTAAAATAGAGCCAAACCAACCCAAAATAGCAGAAATAGCTAAAAATACCCCAAAATAGACCCAAACCAACCCAAAATAGGCTAAAAATAGCTAAAAATACCCTAAAATAGAGCCAAACCAACCCAAAATAGCAGAAATAGGTAAAAATACCCTAAAATAGACCCAAACCAACCCAAAATAGCAGAAATAGCTAAAAATACCCAAAAATAGAGCCAAACCAAGCCCAAAATAGCAGAAATAGGTAAAAATACCTTAAAATAGAGCCAAACCAGCCCAAAATAGCAGAAATAGGTAAAAATACCTTAAAATAGACCCAAACCAACCCAAAATAGCAGAAATAGGTAAAAATACCCAAAAATAGAGCCAAACCAACCCAAAATAGCAGAAATAGGTAAAAATACCCTAAAATAGACCCAAACCAGCCCAAAATAGCAGAAATAGCTAAAAATACCCCAAAATACACCCAAACCAACCCAAAATAGCAGAAATAGGTAAAAATACCCCAAAATACACCCAAACCAACCCAAAATAGCAGAAATAGGTAAAAATACCCTAAAATAGACCCAAACCAACTCAAAATAGCAGAAATAGCCAAAAAATAGCCCCAAAAAGCAGAAGTTTTGCCCCAAATCTGCCCAAAATAGCCCCAAATCTGCACCACCCCCCCCGCATCCCTTTGACGTCATCACCCCCTGTTCCATAGCGTCCCTGTGACGTCATCGCGCCCGTTCCACAGCGTCCCTGTGACGTCATCGCGCCCGTTCCACAGCATCCCTGTGACGTCATCGCGCCCGTTCCACAGCGTCCCTGTGACGTCACGGCGGCCCCGCCCCCTCGCCTCACCCCCCAAGAAGCAGCCTCGGGATTGGCTCCATGGAGGCAGCGGGGGTGAGGCGGGCGCTGGAGCGGCTCCAGGGGCATCTCCAGGTCTGCCCCATAGCGAGCAATGGGACCCATAGGGGGCAATGGGACCCATAGCGGGCAATGGGACCCATAGCGAGCAATGGGACCCATAGGGGGCAATGGGACCCATAGCGGGCAATGGGACCCATAGGGGGCAATGGGACCCATAGGGGGTAGTGGGACCCATAGCGAGCAATGGGACCCATAGCGGGCAATGGGACCCATAGGGGGCAATGGGACCCATAGCGGGCAATGGGACCCATAGGGGGCAATGGGACCCATAGCGGGCAATGGGACCCATAGGGGGCAGTGGGACCCATAGCGAGCAATTGGATCCATAGGGGGCAGTGGGACCTATAGGGGTCAATTGGATCCATAGGGGGCAATGGGACTTGTAGGGGGCAATGGGACCCGTAGGGGGCAATGGGACCTATAGGGGGCAATGGGATCTATAGGGGCTGTGAGATCCATAGGGGCTATGAGATCCATAGGGGCAATGGGACCCATAGGGGGCTATGGGCTCCATAGGTGTCTCTATAGGCACCCCCTACCCCATAGGGGTCTGTAGGCACCCCCTGACCCCTGCCCCATAGGGGTCTATAGGCACCACCTGACCCCTGCCCCATAGGGGTCTATAGGCACCCCCTGCCCCATAGGGGTCTGTAGGCACCACCTGACCCCTGCCCCATAGGGGTCTATAGGCACCCCCTGACCCCTGCCCCATAGGGGTCTATAGGCACCACCTCACCCCTGCCCCATAGGGGTCTATAGGCACCCCCTGACCCCTGCCCCATAGGGGTCTGTAGGCACCCCCTGACCCCTGCCCCATAGGGGTCTATAGGCACCCCCTCACCCCTGCCCCATAGGGGTCTATAGGCACCACCTGACCCCTGCCCCATAGGGGTCTATAGGCACCCCCTGCCCCATAGGGGTCTATAGGCACCCCCTGACCCCTGCCCCATAGGGGTCTATAGGCACCCCCTGACCCCTGCCCCATAGGGGTCTATAGGCACCCCTTGACCCCTGCCCCATAGGGGTCTATAGGCACCCCCTGACCCCTGCCCCATAGCGGTCTATAGGCACCCACTGGGTCTCCTTCCCACACAGGACAAGAACCATGGGGCTCTGGGTGCTGCCCTAAGGAACCTCCACAGCCAGGTCAGTGCCTCCCTATGGGAAGGGATCTATGGGGCAGAGCCCCCTATGCCTGCGTGCACAAGGACAAGGAGCATCCATCACCCCCCTGCGCCCCATAGCCCAGCCCCATAGGATGGAGGATGCAAGACATGGAGTATCCATCACACACACCCCCCCCCCGTGCCCCATAGCCCAGCCCCATGGCTCAGCCCCATAGCCCAGCCCCATAGGATGGAGGATGCAAGACATGGAGTATCCATCACACACACACCCCCCCGTGCCCCATAGCCCAGCCCCATAGGATGGAGGATGCAAGACATGGAGTATCCATTACCCCCCCCACCCCGTGCCCCATAGCCCAGCCCCATAGGATGGAGGATGCAAGACATGGAGTATCCATCACACACACACCCCCCCGTGCCCCATAGCCCAGCCCCATAGGATGGAGGATGCAAGACATGGAGTATCCATCACACACACACCCCCCCCCCGTGCCCCATAGCCCAGCCCCATGGCTCAGCCCCATAGCCCAGCCCCATAGGATGGAGGATGCAAGACATGGAGTATCCATATCACACACACCTCGCCCCCCGTGCCCCATAGCCCAGCCCCATGGCTCAGCCCCATAGCCCAGCCCCACGGCGCTGCCTTGGCTCTGCAGGAGGAGCAGCATTTGGCCTTCATGAGGACCTGGCTACAGGAGGACCAGCGGGACAATGAGGTTCTGTGGGGCCCATGGGGCAGGGGGGGGAGGGTTGGGGGGCAGAACCTGGGGGGCTCAGCCCCTTCCTTCCCCCCAGCTCCTGCATCAGCGCCTGAAGGAGCTGGAGGAGGTGGCAGAGCTGGAAGAGGCCTGGTGAGTCCATGGGGCTGCCCCATAGCGCTGGGATCAGTGGGGCTGCCCTATAGGGCTGGGTTCAATGGGGATGCCCCATAGAGCTGGGAAGAATGCGGGTGCCCCCTAGCGCTGGGATCAATGCAGATGCCCCATAGTGCTGGGATCAATGGGGCTGCCCCTTAGTGCTGGGATCAATGGGGCTGCCCCATAGCGCTGGGATCAATGCAGATGCCCCATAGAGCTGGAATCAATAGGGATGCCCCATAGTGCTGGGATCAATGGGGCTGCCCCATAGAGCTGGAATCAATAGGGATGCCCCATAGCGCTGGGAGGAATGTGGCTGCCCCATAGCGCTGGGATCAATGGGGCTGCCCCATAGCGCTGGGATCAGTAGGGCTGCCCCATAGCGCTGGGATCAGTGGGGCTGCCCCATAGAGCTGGAATCAATAGGGATGCCCCATAGCGCTGGGAGGAATGCGGCTGCCCCATAGAGCTGGGATCAATGGGGCTGCCCCATAGCGCTGGGATCAGTGGGGCTGGACCCACAGCAGCTCTGCCCCACAAGGACCCTGCAATGGGGTGGATGGGGCAGGTTTGGGCTGTTCCATCCTGGCCCTGCCTGGGGGGGGGGGTCCCACATGGGGGGCTCCAATGGGTCCCATCCTGCTCCCATTGCCCGCAGGCAGCAGCAGAGGCAGGCGCAGGGCCCGGGGGCGGCGGAGGCGCGGACGGTGAGGGGCAGGGATGGGGCCGGGCCCCACAAGTGAGGGGCAGGGATGGGGCCGGGCCCCACAAGTGAGGGGCAGAGATGGGGCCGGGCCCCACAAGTGTGGGGCAGGGATGGGGCCGAGCCCCACAAGTGTGGGGCAGGGATGGGGCTGGGCCCCACAGGTGTGGGGCAGAGATGGGGCGGGCCCCACAGGTGAGGGGCAGGGATGGGGCCGAGCCCCACAAGTGAGGGGCAGGGATGGGGGCCGAGCCCCACAAGTGAGGGGCAGGGATGGGGCCGGGCCCCACAAGTGTGGGGCAGGGATGGGGCCGAGCCCCACAAGTGAGGGGCAGGGATGGGGCCGGGCCCCACAAGTGTGGGGCAGGGATGGGGCCGGGCCCCACAAGTGAGGGGCAGGGATGGGGCCGGGCCCCACAAGTAAGGGGCAGGGATGGGGCCAGGCCCCACAAGTGTGGGGCAGAGATGGGGCGGGCCCCACAGGTGAGGGGCAGGGATGGGGCCGAGCCCCACAAGTGAGGGGCAGGGATGGGGCCGAGCCCCACAAGTGAGGGGCAGGGATGGGGCCGGGCCCCACAAGTGAGGGGCAGGGATGGGGCCGGGCCCCACAAGTGAGGGGCAGGGATGGGGCCGAGCCCCACAAGTGAGGGGCAGGGATGGGGCCGGGCCCCACAAGTGAGGGGCAGGGATGGGGCCGAGCCCCACAAGTGTGGGGCAGGGATGGGGCCGGGCCCCACAAGTGTGGGGCTGGGGGTGCAGCCCAGGCCTGAGCCCGGCCTCGCTCTGTGCCCACCAGGAGCGGGCGCTGCTGGCGCGGAGACGCGGCTTCTGCCACCGGCTGCAGTGAGCACCCCATGGACCCCATGGAACCCTATAGAGCCCTATAGAGCCCATGGAACCCTATAGAGCCCTATAGACCCCATGGAACCCTATAGAGCCCTATAGACACCTATGGACCCTATAGAGCCCTATAGAACCCTATAGAGCCCATGGAACCCTATAGAGCCCTATAGAACCCTATAGACCCCATGGAACCCTATAGACACCTATGGACCCCATGGAACCCTATAGAACCCTATAGAAGCCTATAGACCCCATGGAACCCTATAGACACCTATGGACCCCATGGAACCCTATAGACACCTATGGACCCTATGGAACCCTATAGAACCCTATAGAAGCCTATAGACCCCATGGAACCCTATAGAAGCCTATAGACCCCATGGAACCCTATAGAGCCCTATAGAACCCTATAGACCCCATGGAACCCTATAGACACCTATGGACCCCATGGAACCCTATAGACACCTATGGACCCCATGGAACCCTATAGAGCCCTATAGAGCCCATGGAACCCTATAGACACCTATGGACACCTATGGACCCTATAGACCCCATGGAACCCTATAGAGCCCTATAGAACCCTATAGACCCCATGGAACCCTATAGAGCCCTATAGACACCTATGGACCCTATAGAGCCCTATAGACCCCATGGAACCCTATAGACACCTATGGACACCTATGGACCCTATAGACCCCATGGAACCCTATAGAGCCCTATAGACACCTATGGACCCCATGGAACCCTATAGAGCCCTATAGACACCTATAGACCCCATGGAACCCTATAGACAACTATGGACCCCATGGAGCCCTATAGAGCCCTATAGACACCTATAGACCCCATGGAACCCTATAGACACCTATGGACCCCATGAAACCCTATAGAGCCCTATAGACACCTATAGACCCCATGGAACCCTATAGACACCTATGGACCCCATGAAACCCTATAGAGCCCTATAGACACCTATAGACCCCATGGAACCCTATAGACACCTATGGACCCCATGAAACCCTATAGAGCCCTATAGACACCTGTGGACCCTATAGACCCCATGGAATCCTATAGAGCCCTATAGACCCCATGGAACCCTATAGAGCCCTATAGACACCTGTGGACCCTATAGACCCCATGGAACCCTATAGAGCCCTATAGACATCTATGGACCCTATAGACCCCTTTGGAACCCCGTGGACCCCATTTACCCTATAGACCCCTATGGACCCCACAGACCCCCATGAACCCCATAGACCCCTATGGACCCCCATAGACCCCATGGACCCCTATGAACCCCATAGACCCCCACAGACCCCTATGAAATCCATAGACCCTACGGACCCCTATGGACCCCAGACCCCCATGAGCCCCATAGACCCCTATGGACCCCACGGACCCCTATGAACCCCATAGACCCCTATGGACCCCATAGACCCCTATGAACCCCATAGACCCTATGGACCCCATAGACCCCTATGGACCCCTATGGACCCCATGGACCCCCATAAACCCCATGGGGTCCCTGTGGGTCCCCGCCCCCTAACGGGGCCGCCCGCCCCCCCCCGCAGGGCCCTGGCCCCGCCCCTCGCGGGGCTCCTGCAGCGGCTCCGGCCCCTCCCGCCCGTCCTCGGCACCGGGGGAAGCGCCGCGTGGGCGCCGCCATCT
>NW_026912783.1:0-18902 GCF_034315485.1 Pezoporus occidentalis | reverse complement strand
CATCATTACAGTCTCTCCTCGGTTTCATACCTAAAACTCCATTTGAATCCAAATTCTCTGCTGGTCTCTCTCAGCTGCAGGCAGCACAGTGAGTACAGCACGAACGTTTGGCCTCTGCTCCCACAGCAGAAGAGCCAGGAGGGAAAGCTGGTGCTGGACCTGTTCAGCACACAATCACCTTTACATTGGTGCATCCATCGTTGCTTTCACTGCTCACTTTCATACAGGAAAAGCATTTGAATGGAATCAGTCCAGAGCCTGCTCTCTGCTGCGCAGCAACACAGTCAGCGCAGAATGAACAGTGGCATCTGCTCCCACAGCAGAAGAACCAGCAGGGAAAGCAAATGCTGGGCCTCTTCAGCACACAGGCTGCTTTGCAACGGTGTCACCATCATTGCAGTCTCTCCTCGGTTTCATACCTAAAAGTCCATTTGAATCCAAATTCTCAGCTGGTCTCTCTCAGCTGCAGGCAGCACAGTGAGTACAGCACGAACGTTTGGCTTCTGCTCCCACAGCAGAAGAGCCAGGAGGGAAAGCTTGTGCTGGACCTGTTCAGCACACAATCACCTTTACATTGGTGCATCCATCGTTGCTTTCACTGCTCCCTTTCATACAGGAAAAGCATTTGAATGGAATCAGTCCAGAGCCTGCTCTCTGCTGGCAGCAACACAGCACAGAATGAACAGTGGCATCTGCTCCCACAGCAGAAGAACCAGCAGGGAAAGCAGGTGCTGGGCCTCTTCAGCACACAGGCTGCTTTGCAACGGTGTCACCATCATTGCAGTCTCTCCTCGGTTTCATACCTAAAAGTCCATTTGAATCTAAATTCTCTGCTGGTCTCTCTCAGCTGCAGGCAGCACAGTGAGTACAGCACGAACGTTTGGCTTCTGCTCCCACAGCAGAAGAGCCAGGAGGGAAAGCTTGTGCTGGACCTGTTCAGCACACAATCACCTTTACATTGGTGCATCCATCGTTGCTTTCACTGCTCACTTTCATACAGGAAAAGCATTTGAATGGAATCAGTTCAGAGCCTGCTCTCTGCTGCGCAGCAACACAGTCAGCAGAGAATGAACAGTGGCATCTGCTCCCACAGCAGAAGAACCAGCAGGGAAAGCTAGTGCTGGGCCTCTTCAGCACACAGGCTGCTTTGCAACGGTGTCACCATCATTGCAGTCTCTCCTCGGTTTCATACCTAAAAGTCCATTTGAATCCAAATTCTCTGCTGGTCTCTCTCAGCTGCAGGCAGCACAGTGAGTACAGCACGAACGTTTGGCCTCTGCTCCCAAGGCAGAAGAGCCAGAAGGGAAAGCTGGTGCTGGACCTGTTCAGCACACAATCACCTTTACATTGGTGCATCCATCGTTGCTTTCACTGCTCCCTTTCATACAGGAAAAGCATTTGAATGGAATCAGTTCAGAGCCTGCTCTCTGCTGGCAGCAACACAGCACAGAATGAACTGTGGCATCTGCTCCCACAGCAGAAGAACCAGCAGGGAAAGCTAGTGCTGGGCCTCTTCAGCACACAGGCTGCTTTGCAACGGTGTCACCATCATTGCAGTCTCTCCTCGGTTTCATACCTAAAAGTCCATTTCAAGACAAATTCTCAGCTGGTCGCCCTCAGCTGCAGGCAGCACAGTGAGTACAGCACGAACGTTTGGCCTCTGCTCCCACAGCAGAAGAGCCAGGAGGGAAAGCTGGTGCTGGACCTGTTCAGCACACAATCACCTTTACATTGGTGCATCCATCGTTGCTTTCACTGCTCACTTTCATACAGGAAAAGCATTTGAATGGAATCAGTCCAGAGGCTGCTCTCTACTGCGCAGCAACACAGTCAGCGCAGAATGAACAGTGGCATCTGCTCCCACAGCAGAAGAACCAGCAGGGAAAGCTAATGCTGGGCCTCTTCAGCACACAGGCTGCTTTGCAACGGTGTCACCATCATTGCAGTCTCTCCTCGGTTTCATACCTAAAAGTCCATTTGAATCCAAATTCTCAGCTGGTCTCTCTCAGCTGCAGGCAGCACAGTGAGTACAGCACGAACGTTTGGCTTCTGCTCCCACAGCAGAAGAGCCAGGAGGGAAAGCTTGTGCTGGACCTGTTCAGCACACAATCACCTTTACATTGGTGCATCCATCGTTGCTTTCACTGCTCCCTTTCATACAGGAAAAGCATTTGAATGGAATCAGTCCAGAGCCTGCTCTCTGCTGCGCAGCAACACAGTCAGCGCTGAATGAACAGTGGCATCTGCTCCCACAGCAGAAGAACCAGCAGGGAAAGCTAGTGCTGGGCCTCTTCAGCACACAGGCTGCTTTGCAACGGTGTCACCATCATTGCAGTCTCTCCTCGGTTTCATACCTAAAAGTCCATTTCAATCCAAATTCTCAGCTGGTCTCTCTCAGCTGCAGGCAGCACAGTGAGTACAGCACGAACGTTTGGCCTCTGCTCCCACAGCAGAAGAGCCAGGAGGGAAAGCTGGTGCTGGACCTGTTCAGCACACAATCACCTTTACATTGGTGCATCCATCGTTGCTTTCACTGCTCACTTTCATACAGGAAAAGCATTTGAATGGAATCAGTCCAGAGCCTGCTCTCTGCTGCGCAGCAACACAGTCAGCGCAGAATGAACAGTGGCATCTGCTCCCACAGCAGAAGAACCAGCAGGGAAAGCTAATGCTGGGCCTCTTCAGCACACAGGCTGCTTTGCAACGGTGTCACCATCATTGCAGTCTCTCCTCGGTTTCATACCTAAAACTCCATTTGAATCCAAATTCTCAGGTGGTCGCTTTCAGCTGCCCAGCAGCACAGTGAGTACAGCACGAACGTTTGGCCTCTGCTCCCACAGCAGAAGTGTCAGGATTGAAAGCTGGTGCTGGACCTGTTCAGCACACAATCACCTTTACATTGGTGCATCCATCGTTGCTTTCACTGCTCCCTTTCATACAGGAAAAGCATTTGAATGGAATCAGTTCAGAGCCTGCTCTCTGCTGGGAGCAACACAGCACAGAATGAACAGTGGCATCTGCTCCCACAGCAGAAGAACCAGCAGGGAAAGCTGGTGCTGGGCCTCTTCAGCACACAGGCTGCTTTGCAACGGTGTCACCATCATTGCAGTCTCTCCTCGGTTTCATACCTAAAAGTCCATTTGAATCTAAATTCTCAGCTGGTCTCTCTCAGCTGCAGGCAGCACAGTGAGTACAGCACGAACGTTTGGCTTCTGCTCCCACAGCAGAAGAGCCAGGAGGGAAAGCTTGTGCTGGACCTGTTCAGCACACAATCACCTTTACATTGGTGCATCCATCGTTGCTTTCACTGCTCACTTTCATACAGGAAAAGCATTTGAATGGAATCAGTCCAGAGCCTGCTCTCTGCTGCGCAGCAACACAGTCAGCGCAGAATGAACCGTGGCATCTGCTCCCACAGCAGAAGAACCAGCAGGGAAAGCTAGTGCTGGGCCTCTTCAGCACACAGGCTGCTTTGCAACGGTGTCACCATCATTGCAGTCTCTCCTCGGTTTCATACCTAAAAGTCCATTTCAATCCAAATTCTCAGCTGGTCTCTCTCAGCTGCAGGCAGCACAGTGAGTACAGCACGAACGTTTGGCCTCTGCTCCCACAGCAGAAGAGCCAGGAGGGAAAGCTGGTGCTGGACCTGTTCAACACACAATCACCTTTACATTGGTGCATCCATCGTTGCTTTCACTGCTCCCTTTCATACAGGAAAATCATTTGAATGGAATCAGTTCAGAGCCTGCTCTCTGCTGCGCAGCAACACAGTCAGCACAGAATGAACAGTGGCATCTGCTCCCACAGCAGAAGAACCAGCAGGGAAAGCTGGTGCTGGGCCTCTTCAGCACACAGGCTGCTTTGCAACGGTGTCACCATCATTGCAGTCTCTCCTCGGTTTCATACCTAAAAGTCCATTTGAATCCAAATTCTCAGGTGGTCGCTCTCAGCTGCAGGCAGCACAGTGAGTACAGCACGAACGTTTGTCCTCTGCTCCCACAGCAGAAGAGCCAGGAGGGAAAGCTGGTGCTGGACCTGTTCAGCACACAATCACCTTTACATTGGTGCATCCATCGTTGCTTTCACTGCTCCCTTTCATACAGGAAAAGCATTTGAATGGAATCAGTTCAGAGCCTGCTCTCTGCTGCGCAGCAACACAGTCAGCGCAGAATGAACAGTGGCATCTGCTCCCACAGCAGAAGAACCAGCAGGGAAAGCTAGTGCTGGGCCTCTTCAGCACACAGGCTGCTTTGCAACGGTGTCACCATCATTGCAGTCTCTCCTCGGTTTCATACCTAAAAGTCCATTTGAATCCAAATTCTCAGCTGGTCGCTCTCAGCTGCAGCAGCACAGTGAGTACAGCACGAACGTTTGGCCTCTGCTCCCACAGCAGAAGAGCCAGGAGGGAAAGCTGGTGCTGGACCTGTTCAGCACACAATCACCTTTACATTGGTGCATCCATCGTTGCTTTCACTGCTCCCTTTCATACAGGAAAAGCATTTGAATGGAATCAGTTCAGAGCCTGCTCTCTGCTGGCAGCAACACAGCACAGAATGAACAGTGGCATCTGCTCCCACAGCAGAAGAACCAGCAGGGAAAGCTAGTGCTGGGCCTCTTCAGCACACAGGCTGCTTTGCAACGGTGTCACCATCATTGCAGTCTCTCCTCGGTTTCATACCTAAAAGTCCATTTGAATCCAAATTCTCAGCTGGTCTCTCTCAGCTGCAGGCAGCACAGTGAGTACAGCACGAACGTTTGGCCTCTGCTCCCACAGCAGAAGAGCCAGGAGGGAAAGCTGGTGCTGGACCTGTTCAGCACACAATCACCTTTACATTGGTGCATCCATCGTTGCTTTCACTGCTCCCTTTCATACAGGAAAAGCATTTGAATGGAATCAGTTCAGAGCCTGCTCTCTGCTGGCAGCAACACAGCACAGAATGAACAGTGGCATCTGCTCCCACAGCAGAAGAACCAGCAGGGAAAGCTAATGCTGGGCCTCTTCAGCACACAGGCTGCTTTGCAACGGTGTCACCATCATTGCAGTCTCTCCTCGGTTTCATACCTAAAAGTCCATTTGAATCCAAATTCTCAGCTGGTCTCTCTCAGCTGCAGGCAGCACAGTGAGTACAGCACGAACGTTTGGCTTCTGCTCCCACAGCAGAAGAGCCAGGAGGGAAAGCTTGTGCTGGACCTGTTCAGCACACAATCACCTTTACATTGGTGCATCCATCGTTGCTTTCACTGCTCCCTTTCATACAGGAAAAGCATTTGAATGGAATCAGTCCAGAGCCTGCTCTCTGCTGCGCAGCAACACAGTCAGCGCTGAATGAACAGTGGCATCTGCTCCCACAGCAGAAGAACCAGCAGGGAAAGCTAGTGCTGGGCCTCTTCAGCACACAGGCTGCTTTGCAACGGTGTCACCATCATTGCAGTCTCTCCTCGGTTTCATACCTAAAAGTCCATTTCAATCCAAATTCTCAGCTGGTCTCTCTCAGCTGCAGGCAGCACAGTGAGTACAGCACGAACGTTTGGCCTCTGCTCCCACAGCAGAAGAGCCAGGAGGGAAAGCTGGTGCTGGACCTGTTCAGCACACAATCACCTTTACATTGGTGCATCCATCGTTGCTTTCACTGCTCACTTTCATACAGGAAAAGCATTTGAATGGAATCAGTCCAGAGCCTGCTCTCTGCTGCGCAGCAACACAGTCAGCGCAGAATGAACAGTGGCATCTGCTCCCACAGCAGAAGAACCAGCAGGGAAAGCTAATGCTGGGCCTCTTCAGCACACAGGCTGCTTTGCAACGGTGTCACCATCATTGCAGTCTCTCCTCGGTTTCATACCTAAAAGTCCATTTGAATCCAAATTCTCAGGTGGTCGCTTTCAGCTGCCCAGCAGCACAGTGAGTACAGCACGAACGTTTGGCCTCTGCTCCCACAGCAGAAGTGTCAGGATTGAAAGCTGGTGCTGGACCTGTTCAGCACACAATCACCTTTACATTGGTGCATCCATCGTTGCTTTCACTGCTCCCTTTCATACAGGAAAAGCATTTGAATGGAATCAGTTCAGAGCCTGCTCTCTGCTGGGAGCAACACAGCACAGAATGAACAGTGGCATCTGCTCCCACAGCAGAAGAACCAGCAGGGAAAGCTGGTGCTGGGCCTCTTCAGCACACAGGCTGCTTTGCAACGGTGTCACCATCATTGCAGTCTCTCCTCGGTTTCATACCTAAAAGTCCATTTGAATCTAAATTCTCAGCTGGTCTCTCTCAGCTGCAGGCAGCACAGTGAGTACAGCACGAACGTTTGGCTTCTGCTCCCACAGCAGAAGAGCCAGGAGGGAAAGCTTGTGCTGGACCTGTTCAGCACACAATCACCTTTACATTGGTGCATCCATCGTTGCTTTCACTGCTCCCTTTCATACAGGAAAAGCATTTGAATGGAATCAGTTCAGAGCCTGCTCTCTGCTGCGCAGCAACACAGTCAGCACAGAATGAACAGTGGCATCTGCTCCCACAGCAGAAGAACCAGCAGGGAAAGCTAGTGCTGGGCCTCTTCAGCACACAGGCTGCTTTGCAACGGTGTCACCATCATTGCAGTCTCTCCTCGGTTTCATACCTAAAAGTCCATTTGAATCCAAATTCTCAGCTGGTCTCTCTCAGCTGCAGGCAGCACAGTGAGTACAGCACGAACGTTTGGCCTCTGCTCCCACAGCAGAAGAGCCAGGAGGGAAAGCTGGTGCTGGACCTGTTCAGCACACAATCACCTTTACATTGGTGCATCCATCGTTGCTTTCACTGCTCCCTTTCATACAGGAAAAGCATTTGAATGGAATCAGTTCAGAGCCTGCTCTCTGCTGCGCAGCAACACAGTCAGCACAGAATGAACAGTGGCATCTGCTCCCACAGCAGAAGAACCAGCAGGGAAAGCTAGTGCTGGGCCTCTTCAGCACACAGGCTGCTTTGCAACGGTGTCACCATCATTGCAGTCTCTCCTCGGTTTCATACCTAAAACTCCATTTGAATCCAAATTCTCAGCTGGTCTCTCTCAGCTGCCCAGCAGCACAGTGAGTACAGCACGAACGTTTGGCCTCTGCTCCCACAGCAGAAGAGCCAGGAGGAAAGCTGGTGCTGGACCTGTTCAGCACACAATCACCTTTACATTGGTGCATCCATCGTTGCTTTCACTGCTCCCTTTCATACAGGAAAAGCATTTGAATGGAATCAGTTCAGAGCCTGCTCTCTGCTGCGCAGCAACACAGTCAGCACAGAATGAACAGTGGCATCTGCTCCCACAGCAGAAGAACCAGCAGGGAAAGCTAGTGCTGGGCCTCTTCAGCACACAGGCTGCTTTGCAACGGTGTCACCATCATTGCAGTCTCTCCTCGGTTTCATACCTAAAAGTCCATTTGAATCCAAATTCTCAGCTGGTCGCTCTCAGCTGCAGGCAGCACAGTGAGTACAGCACGAACGTTTGGCCTCTGCTCCCACAGCAGAAGAGCCAGGAGGGAAAGCTGGTGCTGGACCTGTTCAGCACACAATCACCTTTACATTGGTGCATCCATCGTTGCTTTCACTGCTCCCTTTCATACAGGAAAAGCATTTGAATGGAATCAGTTCAGAGCCTGCTCTCTGCTGCGCAGCAACACAGTCAGCACAGAATGAACAGTGGCATCTGCTCCCACAGCAGAAGAACCAGCAGGGAAAGCTAGTGCTGGGCCTCTTCAGCACACAGGCTGCTTTGCAACGGTGTCACCATCATTGCAGTCTCTCCTCGGTTTCATACCTAAAACTCCATTTGAATCCAAATTCTCAGCTGGTCGCTTTCAGCTGCCCAGCAGCACAGTGAGTACAGCACGAACGTTTGGCTTCTGCTCCCACAGCAGAAGAGCCAGGAGGGAAAGCTGTGCTGGACCTGTTCAGCACACAATCACCTTTACATTGGTGCATCCATCGTTGCTTTCACTGCTCCCTTTCATACAGGAAAAGCATTTGAATGGAATCAGTTCAGAGCCTGCTCTCTGCTGCGCAGCAACACAGTCAGCACAGAATGAACAGTGGCATCTGCTCCCACAGCAGAAGAACCAGCAGGGAAAGCTAGTGCTGGGCCTCTTCAGCACACAGGCTGCTTTGCAACGGTGTCACCATCATTGCAGTCTCTCCTCGGTTTCATACCTAAAAGTCCATTTGAATCCAAATTCTCAGCTTGTCTCTATCAGCTGCAGGCAGCACAGTGAGTACAGCACGAACGTTTGGCCTCTGCTCCCACAGCAGAAGAGCCAGGAGGGAAAGCTTGTGCTGGACCTGTTCAGCACACAATCACCTTTACATTGGTGCATCCATCGTTGCTTTCACTGCTCCCTTTCATACAGGAAAAGCATTTGAATGGAATCAGTTCAGAGCCTGCTCTCTGCTGCGCAGCAACACAGTCAGCACAGAATGAACAGTGGCATCTGCTCCCACAGCAGAAGAACCAGCAGGGAAAGCTAGTGCTGGGCCTCTTCAGCACACAGGCTGCTTTGCAACGGTGTCACCATCATTGCAGTCTCTCCTCGGTTTCATACCTAAAAGTCCATTTGAATCCAAATTCTCAGCTGGTCGCTCTCAGCTGCCCAGCAGCACAGTGATTACGGCACGAACGTTTGGCTTCTGCTCCCACAGCAGAAGAGCCAGGAGGGAAAGCTTGTGCTGGACCTGTTCAGCACACAATCACCTTTACATTGGTGCATCCATCGTTGCTTTCACTGCTCCCTTTCATACAGGAAAAGCATTTGAATGGAATCAGTTCAGAGCCTGCTCTCTGCTGCGCAGCAACACAGTCAGCACAGAATGAACAGTGGCATCTGCTCCCACAGCAGAAGAACCAGCAGGGAAAGCTAGTGCTGGGCCTCTTCAGCACACAGGCTGCTTTGCAACGGTGTCACCATCATTGCAGTCTCTCCTCGGTTTCATACCTAAAAGTCCATTTGAATCCAAATTCTCAGCTGGTCTCTCTCAGCTGCAGGCAGCACAGTGAGTACAGCACGAACGTTTGGCCTCTGCTCCCACAGCAGAAGAGCCAGGAGGGAAAGCTTGGTGCTGGACCTGTTCAGCACACAATCACCTTTACATTGGTGCATCCATCGTTGCTTTCACTGCTCCCTTTCATACAGGAAAAGCATTTGAATGGAATCAGTTCAGAGCCTGCTCTCTGCTGCGCAGCAACACAGTCAGCACAGAATGAACAGTGGCATCTGCTCCCACAGCAGAAGAACCAGCAGGGAAAGCTAGTGCTGGGCCTCTTCAGCACACAGGCTGCTTTGCAACGGTGTCACCATCATTGCAGTCTCTCCTCGGTTTCATACCTAAAACTCCATTTGAATCCAAATTCTCAGCTGGTCGCTCTCAGCTGCCCAGCAGCACAGTGAGTACATCACGAACGTTTGGACTCTGCTCCCACAGCAGAAGAGCCAGGAGGGAAAGCTGGTGCTGGACCTGTTCAGCACACAATCACCTTTACATTGGTGCATCCATCGTTGCTTTCACTGCTCCCTTTCATACAGGAAAAGCATTTGAATGGAATCAGTTCAGAGCCTGCTCTCTGCTGCGCAGCAACACAGTCAGCACAGAATGAACAGTGGCATCTGCTCCCACAGCAGAAGAACCAGCAGGGAAAGCTAGTGCTGGGCCTCTTCAGCACACAGGCTGCTTTGCAACGGTGTCACCATCATTGCAGTCTCTCCTCGGTTTCATACCTAAAAGTCCATTTGAATCCAAATTCTCAGCTGGTCTCTCTCAGCTGCAGGCAGCACAGTGAGTACAGCACGAACGTTTGGCCTCTGCTCCCACAGCAGAAGAGCCAGGAGGAAAGCTGGTGCTGGACCTGTTCAGCACACAATCACCTTTACATTGGTGCATCCATCGTTGCTTTCACTGCTCCCTTTCATACAGGAAAAGCATTTGAATGGAATCAGTTCAGAGCCTGCTCTCTGCTGGCAGCAACACAGTCAGCACAGAATGAACAGTGGCATCTGCTCCCACAGCAGAAGAACCAGCAGGGAAAGCTAGTGCTGGGCCTCTTCAGCACACAGGCTGCTTTGCAACGGTGTCACCATCATTGCAGTCTCTCCTCGGTTTCATACCTAAAACTCCATTTGAATCCAAATTCTCAGCTGGTCTCTCTCAGCTGCAGGCAGCACAGTGAGTACAGCACGAACGTTTGGCCTCTGCTCCCACAGCAGAAGAGCCAGGAGGGAAAGCTGGTGCTGGACCTGTTCAGCACACAATCACCTTTACATTGGTGCATCCATCGTTGCTTTCACTGCTCCCTTTCATACAGGAAAAGCATTTGAATGGAATCAGTTCAGAGCCTGCTCTCTGCTGGCAGCAACACAGTCAGCACAGAATGAACAGTGGCATCTGCTCCCACAGCAGAAGAACCAGCAGGGAAAGCTAGTGCTGGGCCTCTTCAGCACACAGGCTGCTTTGCAACGGTGTCACCATCATTGCAGTCTCTCCTCGGTTTCATACCTAAAAGTCCATTTGAATCCAAATTCTCAGCTGGTCGCTTTCAGCTGCAGCAGCACAGTGAGTACAGCACGAACGTTTGGCCTCTGCTCCCACAGCAGAAGAGCCAGGATTGAAAGCTGGTGCTGGACCTGTTCAGCACACAATCACCTTTACATTGGTGCATCCATCGTTGCTTTCACTGCTCCCTTTCATACAGGAAAAGCATTTGAATGGAATCAGTTCAGAGCCTGCTCTCTGCTGGCAGCAACACAGTCAGCACAGAATGAACAGTGGCATCTGCTCCCACAGCAGAAGAACCAGCAGGGAAAGCTAGTGCTGGGCCTCTTCAGCACACAGGCTGCTTTGCAACGGTGTCACCATCATTGCAGTCTCTCCTCGGTTTCATACCTAAAAGTCCATTTGAATCCAAATTCTCAGCTGGTCTCTCTCAGCTGCAGGCAGCACAGTGAGTACAGCACGAACGTTTGGCTTCTGCTCCCACAGCAGAAGAGCCAGGAGGGAAAGCTTGTGCTGGACCTGTTCAGCACACAATCACCTTTACATTGGTGCATCCATCGTTGCTTTCACTGCTCCCTTTCATACAGGAAAAGCATTTGAATGGAATCAGTTCAGAGCCTGCTCTCTGCTGCGCAGCAACACAGTCAGCACAGAATGAACAGTGGCATCTGCTCCCACAGCAGAAGAACCAGCAGGGAAAGCTAGTGCTGGGCCTCTTCAGCACACAGGCTGCTTTGCAACGGTGTCACCATCATTGCAGTCTCTCCTCGGTTTCATACCTAAAAGTCCATTTGAATCCAAATTCTCAGCTGGTCTCTCTCAGCTGCCCAGCAGCACAGTGAGTACAGCACGAACGTTTGGCTTCTGCTCCCACAGCAGAAGAGCCAGGATTGAAAGCTGGTGCTGGACCTGTTCAGCACACAATCACCTTTACATTGGTGCATCCATCGTTGCTTTCACTGCTCCCTTTCATACAGGAAAAGCATTTGAATGGAATCAGTTCAGAGCCTGCTCTCTGCTGGCAGCAACACAGTCAGCACAGAATGAACAGTGGCATCTGCTCCCACAGCAGAAGAACCAGCAGGGAAAGCTAGTGCTGGGCCTCTTCAGCACACAGGCTGCTTTGCAACGGTGTCACCATCATTGCAGTCTCTCCTCGGTTTCATACCTAAAACTCCATTTGAATCCAAATTCTCAGCTGGTCGCTCTCTCAGCTGCCCAGCAGCACAGTGAGTACAGCACGAACGTTTGGCTTCTGCTCCCACAGCAGAAGAGCCAGGAGGGAAAGCTTGTGCTGGACCTGTTCAGCACACAATCACCTTTACATTGGTGCATCCATCGTTGCTTTCACTGCTCCCTTTCATACAGGAAAAGCATTTGAATGGAATCAGTTCAGAGCCTGCTCTCTGCTGCGCAGCAACACAGTCAGCACAGAATGAACAGTGGCATCTGCTCCCACAGCAGAAGAACCAGCAGGGAAAGCTAGTGCTGGGCCTCTTCAGCACACAGGCTGCTTTGCAACGGTGTCACCATCATTGCAGTCTCTCCTCGGTTTCATACCTAAAAGTCCATTTGAATCCAAATTCTCAGCTGGTCTCTCTCAGCTGCAGGCAGCACAGTGAGTACAGCACGAACGTTTGGCCTCTGCTCCCACAGCAGAAGAGCCAGGAGGGAAAGCAGTCCATTTCAATCCAAATTCTCAGCTGGTCGCTTTCAGCTGCCCAGCAGCCCAGTGAGTACAGCACGAACGTTTGTCCTCTGCTCCCACAGCAGAAGAGCCAGGAGGGAAAGCTGGTGTTGGACCTGTTCAGCACACAGTCACTTTCACATCGGTGCATCCATCGTTGCTTTCACTGCTCCCTTTCATACAGGAAAATCATTTGAATGGAATCAGTCCAGAGCCTGCTCTCTGCTGCGCAGCAACACAGTCAGCACAGAATGAACAGTGGCATCTGCTCCCACAGCAGAAGAACCAGCAGGGAAAGCTAGTGCTGGGCCTCTTCAGCACACAGGCTGCTTTGCAACGGTGTCACCATCATTGCAGTCTCTCCTCGGTTTCATACCTAAAAGTCCATTTGAATCCAAATTCTCAGCTGGTCTCTCTCAGCTGCAGGCAGCACAGTGAGTACAGCACGAACGTTTGGCCTCTGCTCCCACAGCAGAAGAGCCAGGAGGGAATGCTGGTGCTGGACCTGTTCAGCACACAATCACCTTTACATTGGTGCATCCATCGTTGCTTTCACTGCTCCCTTTCATACAGGAAAAGCATTTGAATGGAATCAGTCCAGAGCCTGCTCTCTGCTGCGGAGCAACACAGCACAGAATGAACAGTGGCATCTGCTCCCACAGCAGAAGAACCAGCAGGGAAAGCTGGTGCTGGGCCTCTTCAGCACACAGGCTGCTTTGCAACGGTGTCACCATCATTGCAGTCTCTCCTCGGTTTCATACCTAAAAGTCCATTTGAATCCAAATTCTCAGCTGGTCGCTCTCAGCTGCAGGCAGCCCAGTGAGTACAGCACGAACGTTTGGCCTCTGCTCACAAGGCAGAAGAGCCAGGAGGGAAAGCTGGTGCTGGACCTGTTCAGCACACAATCACCTTTACATTGGTGCATCCATCGTTGCTTTCACTGCTCACTTTCATACAGGAAAAGCATTTGAATGGAATCAGTTCAGAGCCTGCTCTCTGCTGCGCAGCAACACAGTCAGCGGAGAATGAACAGTGGCATCTGCTCCCACAGCAGAAGAACCAGCAGGGAAAGCTGGTGCTGGGCCTCTTCAGCACACAGGCTGCTTTGCAACGGTGTCACCATCATTGCAGTCTCTCCTCGGTTTCATACCTAAAAGTCCATTTGAATCCAAATTCTCAGCTGGTCGCTTTCAGCTGCCCAGCAGCACAGTGAGTACAGCACAAACGTTTGGCTTCTCCTCCCACAGCAGAAGCGCCAGGATTGAAAGCTTGTGCTGGACCTGTTCAGCACACAATCACCTTTACATTGGTGCATCCATCGTTGCTTTCACTGCTCACTTTCATACAGGAAAAGCATTTGAATGGAATCAGTTCAGAGCCTGCTCTCTGCTGGCAGCAACACAGTCAGCACAGAAAGAACAGTGGCATCTGCTCCCACAGCAGAAGAACCAGCAGGGAAAGCTGGTGCTGGGCCTCTTCAGCACACAGGCTGCTTTGCAACAGTGTCACCATCATTGCAGTCTCTCCTCGGTTTCATACCTAAAAGTCCATTTGAATCCAAATTCTCAGCTGGTCGCCCTCAGCTGCAGGCAGCACAGTGAGTACAGCATGAACGTTTGGCCTCTGCTCCCACAGCAGAAGAGCCAGGAGGGAAAGCTGGTGCTGGACCTGTTCAGCACACAATCACCTTTACATTGGTGCATCCATCGTTGCTTTCACTGCTCACTTTCATACAGGAAAAGCATTTGAATGGAATCAGTTCAGAGCCTGCTCTCTGCTGCGCAGCAACACAGTCAGCACAGAATGAACAGTGGCATCTGCTCCCACAGCAGAAGAACCAGCAGGGAAAGCTAGTGCTGGGCCTCTTCAGCACACAGGCTGCTTTGCAACGGTGTCACCATCATTGCAGTCTCTCCTCGGTTTCATACCTAAAAGTCCATTTGAATCCAAATTCTCAGCTGGTCGCTTTCAGCTGCCCAGCAGCACAGTGAGTACAGCACGAACGTTTGGCTTCTGCTCCCACAGCAGAAGAGCCAGGATTGAAAGCTGGTGCTGGACCTGTTCAGCACACAATCACCTTTACATTGGTGCATCCATCGTTGCTTTCACTGCTCCCTTTCATACAGGAAAAGCATTTGAATGGAATCAGTTCAGAGCCTGCTCTCTGCTGGCAGCAACACAGCACAGAATGAACAGTGGCATCTGCTCCCACAGCAGAAGAACCAGCAGGGAAAGCTGGTGCTGGGCCTCTTCAGCACACAGGCTGCTTTGCAACGGTGTCACCATCATTGCAGTCTCTCCTCGGTTTCATACCTAAAACTCCATTTGAATCCAAATTCTCAGCTGGTCTCTCTCAGCTGCCCAGGCAGCACAGTGAGTACAGCACCAACGATTGGCCTCTGCTCCCACAGCAGAAGTGTCAGGATTGAAAGCTGGTGCTGGACCTGTTCAGCACACAATCACCTTTACATTGGTGCATCCATCGTTGCTTTCACTGCTCCCTTTCATACAGGAAAAGCATTTGAATGGAATCAGTTCAGAGCCTGCTCTCTGCTGCGCAGCAACACAGCGCAGAATGAACAGTGGCATCTGCTCCCACAGCAGAAGAACCAGCAGGGAAAGCTAGTGCTGGGCCTCTTCAGCACACAGGCTGCTTTGCAACGGTGTCACCATCATTGCAGTCTCTCCTCGGTTTCATACCTAAAAGTCCATTTGAATCCAAATTCTCAGCTGGTCTCTCTCAGCTGCAGCAGCACAGTGAGTACAGCACGAACGTTTGGCCTCTGCTCCCACAGCAGAAGAGCCAGGAGGGAAAGCTTGTGCTGGACCTGTTCAGCACACAATCACCTTTACATTGGTGCATCCATCGTTGCTTTCACTGCTCACTTTCATACAGGAAAAGCATTTGAATGGAATCAGTCCAGAGCCTGCTCTCTGCTGCGCAGCAACACAGTCAGCGCAGAATGAACAGTGGCATCTGCTCCCACAGCAGAAGAACCAGCAGGGAAAGCTAGTGCTGGGCCTCTTCAGCACACAGGCTGCTTTGCAACGGTGTCACCATCATTGCAGTCTCTCCTCGGTTTCACACCTAAAACTCCATTTGAATCCAAATTCTCAGCTGGTCTCTCTCAGCTGCCCAGCAGCACAGTGAGTACAGCACGAACGTTTGGCCTCTGCTCCCACAGCAGAAGTGTCAGGATTGAAAGCTGGTGCTGGACCTGTTCAGCACACAATCACCTTTACATTGGTGCATCCATCGTTGCTTTCACTGCTCCCTTTCATACAGGAAAAGCATTTGAATGGAATCAGTTCAGAGCCTGCTCTCTGCTGGCAGCAACACAGTCAGCAGAATGAACAGTGGCATCTGCTCCCACAGCAGAAGAACCAGCAGGGAAAGCTAGTGCTGGGCCTCTTCAGCACACAGGCTGCTTTGCAACGGTGTCACCATCATTGCAGTCTCTCCTCGGTTTCATACCTAAAACTCCATTTGAATCCAAATTCTCAGCTGGTCGCTCTCAGCTGCAGGCAGCACAGTGAGTACAGCACGAACGTTTGGCCTCTGCTCCCACAGCAGAAGAGCCAGGAGGGAAAGCTGGTGCTGGACCTGTTCAGCACACAATCACCTTTACATTGGTGCATCCATCGTTGCTTTCACTGCTCCCTTTCATACAGGAAAAGCATTTGAATGGAATCAGTTCAGAGCCTGCTCTCTGCTGCGCAGCAACACAGCACAGAATGAACAGTGGCATCTGCTCCCACAGCAGAAGAACCAGCAGGGAAAGCTGGTGCTGGGCCTCTTCAGCACACAGGCTGCTTTGCAACGGTGTCACCATCATTGCAGTCTCTCCTCGGTTTCATACCTAAAACTCCATTTGAATCCAAATTCTCAGCTGGTCTCTCTCAGCTGCAGGCAGCACAGTGAATACAGCACGAACGTTTGGCCTCTGCTCCCACAGCAGAAGAGCCAGGAGGGAAAGCTGGTGCTGGACCTGTTCAGCACACAATCACCTTTACATTGGTGCATCCATCGTTGCTTTCACTGCTCCCTTTCATACAGGAAAATCATTTGAATGGAATCAGTTCAGAGCCTGCTCTCTGCTGCGCAGCAACACAGCGCAGAATGAACAGTGGCATCTGCTCCCACAGCAGAAGAACCAGCAGGGAAAGCTAGTGCTGGGCCTCTTCAGCACACAGGCTGCTTTGCAACGGTGTCACCATCATTGCAGTCTCTCCTCGGTTTCATACCTAAAAGTCCATTTGAATCCAAATTCTCAGGTGGTCTCTCTCAGCTGCAGGCAGCAAAGTGAGTACAGCACGAACGTTTGGCTTCTGCTCCCACAGCTGAAGTGTCAGGATTGAAAGCTTGTGCTGGACCTGTGCAGCACACAATCACCTTTACATTGGTGCATCCATCGTTGCTTTCACTGCTCCCTTTCATACAGGAAAATCATTTGAATGGAATCAGTTCAGAGCCTGCTCTCTGCTGGGAGCAAAACAGTCAGCACAGAAAGAACAGTGGCATCTGCTCCCACAGCAGAAGAACCAGCAGGGAAAGCTGGTGCTGGGCCTCTTCAGCACACAGGCTGCTTTGCAACGGTGTCACCATCATTGCAGTCTCTCCTCGGTTTCATACCTAAAAGTCCATTTGAATGCAAATTCTCAGCTGGTCGCTTTCAGCTGCCCAGCAGCACAGTGAGTACAGCACGAACGTTTGGCCTCTGCTCCCACAGCAGAAGTGTCAGGATTGAAAGCTGGTGCTGGACCTGTTCAGCACACAATCACCTTTACATTGGTGCATCCATCGTTGCTTTCACTGCTCCCTTTCATACAGGAAAAGCATTTGAATGGAATCAGTCCAGAGCCTGCTCTCTGCTGCGCAGCAACACAGTCAGCGCAGAATGAACAGTGGCATCTGCTCCCACAGCAGAAGAACCAGCAGGGAAAGCAAATGCTGGGCCTCTTCAGCACACAGGCTGCTTTGCAACGGTGTCACCATCATTGCAGTCTCTCCTCGGTTTCATACCTAAAAGTCCATTTGAATCCAAATTCTCAGGTGGTCTCTCTCAGCTGCAGGCAGCACAGTGAGTACAGCACGAACGTTTGGCTTCTGCTCCCACAGCAGAAGTGTCAGGATTGAAAGCTTGTGCTGGACCTGTGCAGCACACAATCACCTTTACATTGGTGCATCCATCGTTGCTTTCACTGCTCCCTTTCATACAGGAAAAGCATTTGAATGGAATCAGTTCAGAGCCTGCTCTCTGCTGGCAGCAACAGTCAGCACAGAATGAACAGTGGCATCTGCTCCCACAGCAGAAGAACCAGCAGGGAAAGCTGGTGCTGGGCCTCTTCAGCACACAGGCTGCTTTGCAACGGTGTCACCATCATTGCAGTCTCTCCTCGGTTTCATACCTAAAAGTCCATTTGAATCCAAATTCTCAGCTGGTCGCTTTCAGCTGCCCAGCAGCACAGTGAGTACAGCACAAACGTTTGGCCTCTGCTCCCACAGCAGAAGAGCCAGGAGGAAAGCTGGTGCTGGACCTGTTCAGCACACAATCACCTTTACATTGGTGCATCCATCGTTGCTTTCACTGCTCCCTTTCATACAGGAAAAGCATTTGAATGGAATCAGTTCAGAGCCTGCTCTCTGCTGGGAGCAACACAGCACAGAATGAACAGTGGCATCTGCTCCCACAGCAGAAGAACCAGCAGGGAAAGCTGGTGCTGGGCCTCTTCAGCACACAGGCTGCTTTGCAACGGTGTCACCATCATTGCAGTCTCTCCTCGGTTTCATACCTAAAACTCCATTTGAATCCAAATTCTCAGCTGGTCTCTCTCAGCTGCAGGTAGCACAGTGAGTACAGCACGAACGTTTGGCCTCTGCTTCCACAGCAGAAGAGCCAGGAGGGAAAGCTGGTGCTGGACCTGTTCAGCACACAATCACCTTTACATTGGTGCATCCATCGTTGCTTTCACTGCTCCCTTTCATACAGGAAAAGCATTTGAATGGAATCAGTTCAGAGCCTGCTCTCTGCTGCGCAGCAACACATCACAGAATGAACAGTGGCATCTGCTCCCACAGCAGAAGAACCAGCAGGGAAAGCTAGTGCTGGGCCTCTTCAGCACACAGGCTGCTTTGCAACGGTGTCACCATCATTGCAGTCTCTCCTCGGTTTCATACCTAAAACTCCATTTGAATCCAAATTCTCAGCTGGTCTCTCTCAGCTGCAGGCAGCACAGTGAGTACAGCACGAACGTTTGGCTTCTGCTCCCACAGCAGAAGAGCCAGGAGGGAAAGCTGGTGCTGGACCTGTTCAGCACACAATCACCTTTACATTGGTGCATCCATCGTTGCTTTCACTGCTCCCTTTCATACAGGAAAAGCATTTGAATGGAATCAGTCCAGAGCCTGCTCTCTGCTGCGCAGCAACACAGTCAGCGCAGAATGAACAGTGGCATCTGCTCCCACAGCAGAAGAACCAGCAGGGAAAGCAAATGCTGGGCCTCTTCAGCACACAGGCTGCTTTGCAACGGTGTCACCATCATTGCAGTCTCTCCTCGGTTTCATACCTAAAAGTCCATTTGAATCCAAATTCTCAGCTGGTCGCTTTCAGCTGCCCAGCAGCCCAGTGAGTACAGCACGAACGTTTGGCCTCTGCTCCCACAGCAGAAGTGTCAGGATTGAAAGCTTGTGCTGGACCTGTGCAGCACACAATC
>NW_026912782.1:7500-10162 GCF_034315485.1 Pezoporus occidentalis | reverse complement strand
GAGAAATGGGTTAGTGTTAGGGTTAGGGTTAGGGTTGGGGTTGAGAACCTCTGTGGGTCATTAGAATGCTCTTGAACATACTTTATTTTGCTCACTTTGTTACGTTTACTGTGTTTTCCTATATATCTAGATATATAGTATTACACTCGCTTTGTTACAGTTAGAGGGGAGAAATGGGGTAGGGTTAGGTTTACGGTTAGGGTTAGGGTTAGGGTTAGGGTTAGGGTTAGGGTTGAGAACCTCTGTGGGTCATTAGAATCCTCTTGAACATGCTTTATTTTGATCACTTTGTTACGTTTCCTCTGTTTTCCTGTATATATATATACATATAGTATTACACTCACTTTGTTACAGTTACAGGGGAGAAATGGGTTAGGGTTAGGGTTAGGTTTAGGGTTAGGGTTAGGGTTAGGGTTAGGGTTAGGGTTAGAACCTCTGTGGGTCATTAGAATGCTCTTGAACATGTTTTATTTTGCTCACTTTGTTACGTTTCCTCTGTTTTCCTGTATATATATATACATATAGTATTACACTCACTTTGTTACAGTTACAGGGGAGAAATGGGTTAGGGTTAGTGTTAGTGTTAGGGTTAGGGTTAGGGTTAGGGTTGAGTACCTCTGTGGGTCATTAGAATGCTCTTGAACATGCTTTATTTTGCTCACTTTGTTACATTTACTGTGTTTTCCTTTATATCTATATATATAGTGTTGCACTCACTTTGTTACAGTTACAGGGGAGAAATGGGTTAGGGTTAGGGTTAGGGTTAGGGTTGGGGTTGAGAACCTCTGTGGGTCATTAGAATGCTCTTGAACATACTTTATTTTGCTCACTTTGTTACGTTTACTGTGTTTTCCTATATATCTAGATATATAGTATTACACTCGCTTTGTTACAGTTAGAGGGGAGAAATGGGGTAGGGTTAGGTTTACGGTTAGGGTTAGGGTTAGGGTTAGGGTTAGGGTTGAGAACCTCTGTGGGTCATTAGAATCCTCTTGAACATGCTTTATTTTGATCACTTTGTTACGTTTCCTCTGTTTTCCTGTATATATATATACATATAGTATTACACTCACTTTGTTACAGTTACAGGGGAGAAATGGGTTAGGGTTAGGGTTAGGTTTAGGGTTAGGGTTAGGGTTAGGGTTAGGGTTAGGGTTAGGGTTAGGGTTAGGGTTGTGAACCTCTGTGGGTCATTAGAATGCTCTTGAACATGTTTTATTTTGCTCACTTTGTTACGTTTCCTCTGTTTTCCTGTATATATATATATATAGTATTACACTCACTTTGTTACAGTTACAGGGGAGAAATGGGTTAGGGTTAGGGTTAGGGTTAGGGTTAGGGTTAGGGTTAGGGTTGAGAACCTCTGTGGGTCATTAGAATGCTCTTGAACATGCTTTATTTTGCTCACTTTGTTACGTTTACTGTGTTTTCCTATATATCTATATATATAGTATTACACTCGCTTTGTTACAGTTAGAGGGGAGAAATGGGGTAGGGTTAGGTTTACGGTTAGGGTTAGGGTTAGGTTTAGGGTTAGGGTTAGGGTTGAGAACCTCTGTGGGTCATTAGAATCCTCTTGAACATGCTTTATTTTGCTCACTTTGTTACGTTTCCTCTGTTTTCCTGTATATATATATACATATAGTATTACACTCACTTTGTTACAGTTCAGGGGAGAAATGGGTTAGGGTTAGGGTTAGGGTTAGGGTTAGGGTTAGGGTTAGGGTTAGGGTTAGAACCTCTGTGGGTCATTAGAATGCTCTTGAACATGCTTTATTTTGCTCACTTTGTTACGTTTCCTCTGTTTTCCTGTATATATATATACATATAGTATTACACTCACTTTGTTACAGTTACAGGGGAGAAATGGGTTAGGGTTAGTGTTAGGGTTAGGGTTAGGGTTAGGGTTGAGTACCTCTGTGGGTCATTAGAATGCTCTTGAACATGCTTTATTTTGCTCACTTTGTTACATTTACTGTGTTTTCCTATATATCTATATATATAGTGTTGCACTCACTTTGTTACATTTACAGGGGAGAAATGGGTTAGGGTTAGGGTTAGGGTTAGGGTTGGGGTTGAGAACCTCTGTGGGTCATTAGAATGCTCTTGAACATACTTTATTTTGCTCACTTTGTTACGTTTACTGTGTTTTCCTATATATCTAGATATATAGTATTACACTCGCTTTGTTACAGTTAGAGGGGAGAAATGGGGTAGGGTTAGGTTTACGGTTAGGGTTAGGGTTAGGGTTAGGGTTAGGGTTGAGAACCTCTGTGGGTCATTAGAATCCTCTTGAACATGCTTTATTTTGATCACTTTGTTACGTTTCCTCTGTTTTCCTGTATATATATATACATATAGTATTACACTCACTTTGTTACAGTTACAGGGGAGAAATGGGTTAGGGTTAGGGTTAGGTTTAGGGTTAGGGTTAGGGTTAGGGTTAGGGTTAGGGTTGAGAACCTCTGTGGGTCATTAGAATGCTCTTGAACATGTTTTATTTTGCTCACTTTGTTACGTTTCCTCTGTTTTCCTGTATATATATATACATATAGTATTACACTCACTTTGTTACAGTTACAGGGGAGAAATGGGTTAGGGTTAGTGGTAGGGTTAGGGTTAGGGTTAGGGTTGAGTACCTCTGTGGGTCATTAGAATGCTC
>NW_026912782.1:0-2500 GCF_034315485.1 Pezoporus occidentalis | reverse complement strand
TATATACATATAGTATTACACTCACTTTGTTACAGTTACAGGGGAGAAATGGGTTAGGGTTAGTGTTAGGGTTAGGGTTAGGGTTAGGGTTGAGTACCTCTGTGGGTCATTAGAATGCTCTTGAACATGCTTTATTTTGCTCACTTTGTTACATTTACTGTGTTTTCCTATATATATATATATATATAGTGTTGCACTCACTTTGTTACAGTTACAGGGGAGAAATGGGTTAGGGTTAGGGTTAGGTTAGGGTTAGGGTTAGGGTTTAGGGTTGAGAACCTCTGTGGGTCATTAGAATGCTCTTGAACATACTTTATTTTGCTCACTTTGTTACGTTTACTGTGTTTTCCTATATATCTATATATATAGTATTACACTCGCTTTGTTACAGTTAGAGGGGAGAAATGGGGTAGGGTTAGGGGTTAGGGTTAGGGTTAGGGTTAGGGTTAGGGTTAGGGTTAGGGTTGAGAACCTCTGTGGGTCATTAGAATCCTCTTGAACATGCTTTATTTTGATCACTTTGTTACGTTTCCTCTGTTTTCCTGTATATATATATACATATAGTATTACACTCACTTTGTTACAGTTACAGGGGAGAAATGGGTTAGGGTTAGGGTTAGGTTTAGGGTTAGGGTTAGGGTTAGGGTTAGGGTTGAGAACCTCTGTGGGTCATTAGAATGCTCTTGAACATGTTTTATTTTGCTCACTTTGTTACGTTTCCTCTGTTTTCCTGTATATATATATACATATAGTATTACACTCACTTTGTTACAGTTACAGGGGAGAAATGGGTTAGGGTTAGTGTTAGGGTTAGGGTTAGGGTTAGGGTTAGGGTTGAGTACCTCTGTGGGTCATTAGAATGCTCTTGAACATGCTTTATTTTGCTCACTTTGTTACATTTACTGTGTTTTCCTATATATCTATATATATAGTGTTGCACTCACTTTGTTACAGTTACAGGGGAGAAATGGGTTAGGGTTAGGGTTAGGGTTAGGGTTAGGGTTGGGGTTGAGAACCTCTGTGGGTCATTAGAATGCTCTTGAACATACTTTATTTTGCTCACTTTGTTACGTTTACTGTGTTTTCCTATATATCTATATATATAGTATTACACTCGCTTTGTTACAGTTAGAGGGGAGAAATGGGGTAGGGTTAGGTTTACGGTTAGGGTTAGGGTTAGGGTTAGGGTTAGGGTTGAGAACCTCTGTGGGTCATTAGAATCCTCTTGAACATGCTTTATTTTGATCACTTTGTTACGTTTCCTCTGTTTTCCTGTATATATATATACATATAGTATTACACTCACTTTGTTACAGTTACAGGGGAGAAATGGGTTAGGGTTAGGGTTAGGTTTAGGGTTAGGGTTAGGGTTAGGGTTAGGGTTAGGGTTGAGAACCTCTGTGGGTCATTAGAATGCTCTTGAACATGTTTTATTTTGCTCACTTTGTTACGTTTCCTCTGTTTTCCTGTATATATATATACATATAGTATTACACTCACTTTGTTACAGTTACAGGGGAGAAATGGGTTAGGGTTAGTGTTAGGGTTAGGGTTAGGGTTAGGGTTAGGGTTGAGGGTACCTCTGTGGGTCATTAGAATGCTCTTGAACATGCTTTATTTTGCTCACTTTGTTACATTTACTGTGTTTTCCTATATATATATATATATAGTGTTGCACTCACTTTGTTACAGTTACAGGGGAGAAATGGGTTAGGGTTAGGGTTAGGGTTAGGGTTGGGGTTGAGAACCTCTGTGGGTCATTAGAATGCTCTTGAACATGCTTTATTTTGCTCACTTTGTTACGTTTACTGTGTTTTCCTAGATATCTATATATATAGTATTACACTCACTTTGTTACAGTTACAGGGGAGAAATGGGTTAGGGTTAGGGTTAGGGTTAGGGTTAGGGTTAGGGTTGAGAACCTCTGTGGGTCATTAGAATGCTCTTGAACATACTTTATTTTGCTCACTTTGTTACGTTTACTGTGTTTTCCTATATATATATATATATAGTATTACACTCGCTTTGTTACAGTTAGAGGGGAGAAATGGGGTAGGGTTAGGGTTAGGGTTAGGGTTAGGGTTAGGGTTAGGGTTAGGGTTAGGGTTGAGAACCTCTGTGGGTCATTAGAATCCTCTTGAACATGCTTTATTTTGATCACTTTGTTACGTTTCCTCTGTTTTCCTGTATATATATATACATATAGTATTACACTCACTTTGTTACAGTTACAGGGGAGAAATGGGTTAGGGTTAGGGTTAGGTTTAGGGTTAGGGTTAGGGTTAGGGTTAGGGTTAGGGTTTGGGTTGAGAACCTCTGTGGGTCATTAGAATGCTCTTGAACATGTTTTATTTTGCTCACTTTGTTACGTTTCCTCTGTTTTCCTGTATATATATATACATATAGTATTACACTCACTTTGTTACAGTTACAGGGAGAAATGGGTTAGGGTTAGTGTTAGGGTTAGGGTTAGGGTTAGGGTTAGGGTTGAGTACCTCTG
>NW_026912781.1:0-23765 GCF_034315485.1 Pezoporus occidentalis | reverse complement strand
CTGCGCAGCCGAGAACAGGCTCTGGAGCGAATGCATTCTGATGTTTTTCCTGTTGACAGTGGGCAGTGACACCAGTAATGGAGGCACCTTTGCAAAGCTGACTGTGTGCTGAAGATTAGTAGCACAAGCTTTCACTCCTGGCTCTTCGGCTGTGTGAGCAGAGGCCAAACGTTTGTGCTCTACTCACTGTGCTGCTGGGCAGCTTAGACACCATCCGGAGAGGTACGACTCAAATGAACTTTTAGCTATGAAACCGAGGAGCCACAGCACTGCTGGTGACAAAGTTGCAAAGCTGACTATGTGCTGAAGATTGCCAGAAGCAGCTTTCTCTCCTGGCTCTTCTGCTGTGGGAGCCAGAGGCCAGACGTTCATGATCTCCTCAGAGTGCTGCTGGGCAGCAGAGGGCAGGCTTCCGAGAGGATTCATTCAAACTCTCTTTCAGGTATGAAAGTGAGCAGAGACAGCAATGATGGAGGCACCGTTGTAAAGCTGACTGTGTGCTGAAGAATCCCAGTACCAGCTTTCCCTTTTTTCTCTTCTAATGTGGGAGCAGAGGCCAAACGTTCGTGCTCTACTCACTGTGCTGCTGGGCAGCTGAGAGTGACCTCCAGTTTTTATTCAAATTGTCTTTTAGGCATTAAACCGAGGAGAAACTGCAATGATGGAGGCACCGTTGCAAAGCTGGGTGCTGAAGAGGCCCAGCACCAGCTTTTTTCATTCGTCTTCGGCTGTGGGAACAGAGGGCAAACGTTCGTGCCCTCCTCGCTGTGCTCCTGGGTCCCCTAGAGCAAGCCCCGGAGAGGTACAATACAAATAGACTTTTACGTATGAAAGTGAGCAGTGAACAGGCATGATGGTGACACCCTTGTAAAGCTGACTGTGTGCTGAAGAGGCCCAGCACGATCTTTCCCTCCTGGCTCTTCTACTGTGGGAGCAGAACCCAAACGTTGGTGCTCTACTCACTATGCTGCTGGGCAGCCGAGAGCAGGCTCTGGAGAGCTTGCATTCAAATGCACTTTTAGGTTTGAAAGCTCAGAGAGCACAGATGGTGACTCCGTTGCAAAGCTGACTGTGTGCTGAAGATTCCCAGGCCCAGCTTTCCCTCCTGGCTCTTCGGCTGTGAGAACAGAGGCCAAAAGTTCGTGCTCTACTCAGTGTGCTGCTGGGCAGCAGACAGCAAGCTCCTGAGAGGTAGCATTCAAATGCAAACTCACGTATGAAAGTGAGCCCTGAGAGTAAGGATGGACATAGTGTTGCAAAGCTGACTCTGTTCTGAAGATCACTAGCACCACCTTTCCCTCCTGCCTCTTCGGCTGTGAGAACAGAAGCCAAACCTTCTGCATCTACGCACTGCGTTGCTGGGCAGCAGAGTGCAGGCTTCGAAGAGGTTTCATTCAAACTCTCTTTCAGGTATGAAAGTGAGCAGTGAAAGCAATGATGGAGGCACCGTTGCAAAGCTGACTGTGTGCTGAAGAATGCCAGCCCCAGCTTTCCCTCCCGGCTCTTCTGCTGTGGGAGCAGAGGCCAAAAGTTCATGCTCTACTCACTGTGCTGCTGGGCAGCCGAGAGCAGGCTCTGGAGAGCTTGCATTCAAATGCACTTTTAGGTTTGAAAGCTCAGAGAGCACAGATGGTGACTCCGTTGCAAAGCTGACTGTGTGCTGTATATTCCCAGCCCCAGCTTTCCCTCCTGGCTCTTCGGCTGTGAGAACAGAGGCCAAAAGTTCGTGCTCTACTCAGTGTGCTGCTGGGCAGCAGACAGCAAGCTCCTGAGAGGTAGCATTCAAATGCAAACTCACGTATGAAAGTGAGCCCTGAGAGTAAGGATGGAGATAGTGTTGCAAAGCTGACTCTGTTCTGAAGATCACTAGCACCACCTTTCCCTCCTGCCTCTTCGGCTGTGAGAACAGAAGCCAAACCTTCTGCATCTACGCACTGCGTTGCTGGGCAGCAGAGTGCAGGCTTCGGAGTGGTTTCATTCAAACTCTCTTTCAGGTATGAAAGTGAGCAGTGAAAGCAATGATGGAGGCACCGTTGCAAAGCTGACTTTGTGCTGAAGAATGCCAGCCCCAGCTTTCCCTCCCGGCTCTTCTGCTGTGGGAGCAGAGGCCAAAAGTTCATGCTCTACTCAGAGTGCTGCTGCGCAGCCGAGAACAGGCTCTGGAGCGAATGCATTCTGATGTTTTTCCTGTTGACAGTGGGCAGTGACACCAGTAATGGAGGCACCTTTGCAAAGCTGACTGTGTGCTGAAGATTAGTAGCACAAGCTTTCACTCCTGGCTCTTCGGCTGTGTGAGCAGAGGCCAAACGTTTGTGCTCTACTCACTGTGCTGCTGGGCAGCTTAGACACCATCCGGAGAGGTACGACTCAAATGAACTTTTAGCTATGAAACCGAGGAGCCACAGCACTGCTGGTGACAAAGTTGCAAAGCTGACTATGTGCTGAAGATTGCCAGAAGCAGCTTTCTCTCCTGGCTCTTCTGCTGTGGGAGCCAGAGGCCAGACGTTCATGATCTCCTCAGAGTGCTGCTGGGCAGCAGAGGGCAGGCTTCCGAGAGGATTCATTCAAACTCTCTTTCAGGTATGAAAGTGAGCAGAGACAGCAATGATGGAGGCACCGTTGTAAAGCTGACTGTGTGCTGAAGAATCCCAGCACCAGCTTTCCCTTTTTTCTCTTCTAATGTGGGAGCAGAGGCCAAACGTTCGTGCTCTACTCACTGTGCTGCTGGGCAGCTGAGAGTGACCTCCAGTTTTTATTCAAATTGTCTTTTAGGCATTAAACCGAGGAGAAACTGCAATGATGGAGGCACCGTTGCAAAGCTGACTTTGTGCTGAAGAGGCCCAGCACCAGCTTTTTTCATTCGTCTTCGGCTGTGGGAACAGAGGGCAAACGTTCGTGCCCTCCTCGCTGTGCTCCTGGGTCCCCTAGAGCAAGCCCCGGAGAGGTACAATACAAATAGACTTTTACGTATGAAAGTGAGCAGTGAACAGGCATGATGGTGACACCCTTGTAAAGCTGACTGTGTGCTGAAGAGGCCCAGCACGATCTTTCCCTCCTGGCTCTTCTACTGTGGGAGCAGAACCCAAACGTTGGTGCTCTACTCACTATGCTGCTGGGCAGCCGAGAGCAGGCTCTGGAGAGCTTGCATTCAAATGCACTTTTAGGTTTGAAAGCTCAGAGAGCACAGATGGTGACTCCGTTGCAAAGCTGACTGTGTGCTGAAGATTCCCAGGCCCAGCTTTCCCTCCTGGCTCTTCGGCTGGGAGAACAGAGGCCAAAAGTTTGTTCTCTACTCAGTGTGCTGCTGGGCAGCAGACAGCAAGCTCCTGAGAGGTAGCATTCAAATGCAAACTCACGTATGAAAGTGAGCCCTGAAAGTAAGGATGGAGATAGTGTTGCAAAGCTGACTCTGTTCTGAAGATCACTAGCACCACCTTTCCCTCCTGCCTCTTCGGCTGTGAGAAAAGAAGCCAAACCTTCTGCATCTACGCACTGCGTTGCTGGGCAGCAGAGTGCAGGCTTCGAAGAGGTTTCATTCAAACTCTCTTTCAGGTATGAAAGTGAGCAGTGAAAGCAATGATGGAGGCACCGTTGCAAAGCTGACTGTGTGCTGAAGAATGCCAGCCCCAGCTTTCCCTCCCGGCTCTTCTGCTGTGGGAGCAGAGGCCAAAAGTTCATGCTCTACTCACTGTGCTGCTGGGCAGCCGAGAGCAGGCTCTGGAGAGCTTGCATTCAAATGCACTTTTAGGTTTGAAAGCTCAGAGAGCACAGATGGTGACTCCGTTGTAAAGCTGACTGTGTGCTGTATATTCCCAGCCCCAGCTTTCCCTCCTGGCTCTTCGGCTGTGAGAACAGAGGCCAAAAGTTCGTGCTCTACTCAGTGTGCTGCTGGGCAGCAGACAGCAAGCTCCTGAGAGGTAGCATTCAAATGCAAACTCACGTATGAAAGTGAGCCCTGAGAGTAAGGATGGAGATAGTGTTGCAAAGCTGACTCTGTTCTGAAGATCACTAGCACCACCTTTCCCTCCTGCCTCTTCGGCTGTGAGAACAGAAGCCAAACCTTCTGCATCTACGCACTGCGTTGCTGGGCAGCAGAGTGCAGGCTTCGAAGAGGTTTCATTCAAACTCTCTTTCAGGTATGAAAGTGAGCAGTGAAAGCAATGATGGAGGCACCGTTGCAAAGCTGACTGTGTGCTGAAGAATGCCAGCCCCAGCTTTCCCTCCCGGCTCTTCTGCTGTGGGAGCAGAGGCCAAAAGTTCATGCTCTACTCACTGTGCTGCTGGGCAGCCGAGAGCAGGCTCTGGAGAGCTTGCATTCAAATGCACTTTTAGGTTTGAAAGCTGAGAGAGCACAGATGGTGACTCCGTTGCAAAGCTGACTGTGTGCTGAAGATTCCCAGCCCCAGCTTTCCCTCCTGGCTCTTCGGCTGTGAGAACAGAGGCCAAAAGTTCGTGCTCTACTCAGTGTGCTGCTGGGCAGCAGACAGCAAGCTCCTGAGAGGTAGCATTCAAATGCAAACTCACGTATGAAAGTGAGCCCTGAGAGTAAGGATGGAGATAGTGTTGCAAAGCTGACTCTGGTCGGAAGATCACTAGCACCACCTTTCCCTCCTGCCTCTTCGGCTGTGAGAACAGAAGCCAAACCTTCTGCATCTACGCACTGCGTTGCTGGGCAGCAGAGTGCAGGCTTCGAAGAGGTTTCATTCAAACTCTCTTTCAGGTATGAAAGTGAGCAGTGAAAGCAATGATGGAGGCACCGTTGCAAAGCTGACTGTGTGCTGAAGAATGCCAGCCCCAGCTTTCTCCTCCTGGCTCTTCTGCTGTGGGAGCAGAGGCCAAAAGTTCATGCTCTACTCACTGTGCTGCTGGGCAGCCGAGAGCAGGCTCTGGAGAGCTTGCATTCAAATGCACTTTTAGGTTTGAAAGCTCAGAGAGCACAGATGGTGACTCCGTTGCAAAGCTGACTGTGTGCTGTATATTCCCAGCCCCAGCTTTCCCTCCTGGCTCTTCGGCTGTGAGAACAGAGGCCAAAAGTTCGTGCTCTACTCAGTGTGCTGCTGGGCAGCAGACAGCAAGCTCCTGAGAGGTAGCATTCAAATGCAAACTCACGTATGAAAGTGAGCCCTGAGAGTAAGGATGGAGATAGTGTTGCAAAGCTGACTCTGTTCTGAAGATCACTAGCACCACCGTTCCCTCCTGCCTCTTCGGCTGTGAGAACAGAAGCCAAACCTTCTGCATCTACGCACTGCGTTGCTGGGCAGCAGAGTGCAGGCTTCGGAGAGGTTTCATTCAAACTCTCTTTCAGGTATGAAAGTGAGCAGTGAAAGCAATGATGGAGGCACCGTTGCAAAGCTGACTTTGTGCTGAAGAATGCCACCCCCAGCTTTCCCTCCCGGCTCTTCTGCTGTGGGAGCAGAGGCCAAAAGTTCATGCTCTACTCAGAGTGCTGCTGCGCAGCCGAGAGCAGGCTCTGGAGCGAATGCATTCTGATGTTTTTCCTGTTGACAGTGGGCAGTGACACCAGTAATGGAGGCACCTTTGCAAAGCTGACTGTGTGCTGAAGATTAGTAGCACAAGCTTTCACTCCTGGCTCTTCGGCTGTGTGAGCAGAGGCCAAACGTTTGTGCTCTACTCACTGTGCTGCTGGGCAGCTTAGACACCATCCGGAGAGGTACGACTCAAATGAACTTTTAGCTATGAAACCGAGGAGCCACAGCACTGCTGGTGACAAAGTTGCAAAGCTGACTATGTGCTGAAGATTGCCAGAAGCAGCTTTCTCTCCTGGCTCTTCTGCTGTGGGAGCCAGAGGCCAGACGTTCATGATCTCCTCAGAGTGCTGCTGGGCAGCAGAGGGCAGGCTTCCGAGAGGATTCATTCAAACTCTCTTTCAGGTATGAAAGTGAGCAGAGACAGCAATGATGGAGGCACCGTTGTAAAGCTGACTGTGTGCTGAAGAATCCCAGCACCAGCTTTCCCTTTTTTCTCTTCTAATGTGGGAGCAGAGGCCAAACGTTCGTGCTCTACTCACTGTGCTGCTGGGCAGCTGAGAGTGACCTCCAGTTTTTATTCAAATTGTCTTTTAGGCATTAAACCGAGGAGAAGCTGCAATGATGGAGGCACCGTTGCAAAGCTGGGTGCTGAAGAGGCCCAGCACCAGCTTTTTTCATTCGTCTTCGGCTGTGGGAACAGAGGGCAAACGTTCGTGCCCTCCTCGCTGTGCTCCTGGGTCCCCTAGAGCAAGCCCCGGAGAGGTACAATACAAATAGACTTTTACGTATGAAAGTGAGCAGTGAACAGGCATGATGGTGACACCCTTGTAAAGCTGACTGTGTGCTGAAGAGGCCCAGCACGATCTTTCCCTCCTGGCTCTTCTACTGTGGGAGCAGAACCCAAACGTTGGTGCTCTACTCACTATGCTGCTGGGCAGCCGAGAGCAGGCTCTGGAGAGCTTGCATTCAAATGCACTTTTAGGTTTGAAAGCTCAGAGAGCACAGATGGTGACTCCGTTGCAAAGCTGACTGTGTGCTGAAGATTCCCAGGCCCAGCTTTCCCTCCTGGCTCTTCGGCTGTGAGAACAGAGGCCAAAAGTTCGTGCTTACTCAGTGTGCTGCTGGGCAGCAGACAGCAAGCTCCTGAGCGGTAGCATTCAAATGCAAACTCACGTATGAAAGTGAGCCCTGAGAGTAAGGATGGAGATAGTGTTGCAAAGCTGACTCTGTTCTGAAGATCACTAGCACCACCTTTCCCTCCTGCCTCTTCGGCTGTGAGAACAGAAGCCAAACCTTCTGCATCTACGCACTGCGTTGCTGGGCAGCAGAGTGCAGGCTTCGAAGAGGTTTCATTCAAACTCTCTTTCAGGTATGAAAGTGAGCAGTGAAAGCAATGATGGAGGCACCGTTGCAAAGCTGACTGTGTGCTGAAGAATGCCAGCCCCAGCTTTCCCTCCCGGCTCTTCTGCTGTGGGAGCAGAGGCCAAAAGTTCATGCTCTACTCACTGTGCTGCTGGGCAGCCGAGAGCAGGCTCTGGAGAGCTTGCATTCAAATGCACTTTTAGGTTTGAAAGCTCAGAGAGCACAGATGGTGACTCCGTTGCAAAGCTGACTGTGTGCTGAAGATTCCCAGGCCCAGCTTTCCCTCCTGGCTCTTCGGCTGTGAGAACAGAGGCCAAAAGTTCGTGCTTACTCAGTGTGCTGCTGGGCAGCAGACAGCAAGCTCCTGAGAGGTAGCATTCAAATGCAAACTCACGTATGAAAGTGAGCCCTGAGAGTAAGGATGGAGATAGTGTTGCAAAGCTGACTCTGTTCTGAAGATCACTAGCACCACCTTTCCCTCCTGCCTCTTCGGCTGTGAGAACAGAAGCCAAACCTTCTGCATCTACGCACTGCGTTGCTGGGCAGCAGAGTGCAGGCTTCGAAGAGGTTTCATTCAAACTCTCTTTCAGGTATGAAAGTGAGCAGTGAAAGCAATGATGGAGGCACCGTTGCAAAGCTGACTGTGTGCTGAAGAATGCCAGCCCCAGCTTTCCCTCCCGGCTCTTCTGCTGTGGGAGCAGAGGCCAAAAGTTCATGCTCTACTCACTGTGCTGCTGGGCAGCCGAGAGCAGGCTCTGGAGAGCTTGCATTCAAATGCACTTTTAGGTTTGAAAGCTCAGAGAGCACAGATGGTGACTCCGTTGCAAAGCTGACTGTGTGCTGAAGATTCCCAGGCCCAGCTTTCCCTCCTGGCTCTTCGGCTGTGAGAACAGAGGCCAAAAGTTCGTGCTCTACTCAGTGTGCTGCTGGGCAGCAGACAGCAAGCTCCTGAGAGGTAGCATTCAAATGCAAACTCACGTATGAAAGTGAGCCCTGAGAGTAAGGATGGAGATAGTGTTGCAAAGCTGACTCTGTTCTGAAGATCACTAGCACCACCTTTCCCTCCTGCCTCTTCGGCTGTGAGAACAGAAGCCAAACCTTCTGCATCTACGCACTGCGTTGCTGGGCAGCAGAGTGCAGGCTTCGAAGAGGTTTCATTCAAACTCTCTTTCAGGTATGAAAGTGAGCAGTGAAAGCAATGATGGAGGCACCGTTGCAAAGCTGACTGTGTGCTGAAGAATGCCAGCCCCAGCTTTCCCTCCCGGCTCTTCTGCTGTGGGAGCAGAGGCCAAAAGTTCATGCTCTACTCACTGTGCTGCTGGGCAGCCGAGAGCAGGCTCTGGAGAGCTTGCATTCAAATGCACTTTTAGGTTTGAAAGCTCAGAGAGCACAGATGGTGACTCCGTTGCAAAGCTGACTGTGTGCTGAAGATTCCCAGCCCAGCTTTCCCTCCTGGCTCTTCGGCTGTGAGAACAGAGGCCAAAAGTTCGTGCTCTACTCAGTGTGCTGCTGGGCAGCAGACAGCAAGCTCCTGAGAGGTAGCATTCAAATGCAAACTCACGTATGAAAGTGAGCCCTGAGAGTAAGGATGGAGATAGTGTTGCAAAGCTGACTCTGTTCTGAAGATCACTAGCACCACCTTTCCCTCCTGCCTCTTCGGCTGTGAGAACAGAAGCCAAACCTTCTGCATCTACGCACTGCGTTGCTGGGCAGCAGAGTGCAGGCTTCGAAGAGGTTTCATTCAAACTCTCTTTCAGGTATGAAAGTGAGCAGTGAAAGCAATGATGGAGGCACCGTTGCAAAGCTGACTGTGTGCTGAAGAATGCCAGCCCCAGCTTTCCCTCCCGGCTCTTCTGCTGTGGGAGCAGAGGCCAAAAGTTCATGCTCTACTCACTGTGCTGCTGGGCAGCCGAGAGCAGGCTCTGGAGAGCTTGCATTCAAATGCACTTTTAGGTTTGAAAGCTCAGAGAGCACAGATGGTGACTCCGTTGCAAAGCTGACTGTGTGCTGAAGATTCCCAGCCCCAGCTTTCCCTCCTGGCTCTTCGGCTGTGAGAACAGAGGCCAAAAGTTCGTGCTTACTCAGTGTGCTGCTGGGCAGCAGACAGCAAGCTCCTGAGAGGTAGCATTCAAATGCAAACTCACGTATGAAAGTGAGCCCTGAGAGTAAGGATGGAGATAGTGTTGCAAAGCTGACTCTGTTCTGAAGATCACTAGCACCACCTTTCCCTCCTGCCTCTTCGGCTGTGAGAACAGAAGCCAAACCTTCTGCATCTACGCACTGCGTTGCTGGGCAGCAGAGTGCAGGCTTCGAAGAGGTTTCATTCAAACTCTCTTTCAGGTATGAAAGTGAGCAGTGAAAGCAATGATGGAGGCACCGTTGCAAAGCTGACTGTGTGCTGAAGAATGCCAGCCCCAGCTTTCCCTCCCGGCTCTTCTGCTGTGGGAGCAGAGGCCAAAAGTTCATGCTCTACTCACTGTGCTGCTGGGCAGCCGAGAGCAGGCTCTGGAGAGCTTGCATTCAAATGCACTTTTAGGTTTGAAAGCTAGGAGAGACAGCACAGATGGTGACTCCGTTGCAAAGCTGACTGTGTGCTGTATATTCCCAGCCCCAGCTTTCCCTCCTGGCTCTTCGGCTGTGAGAACAGAGGCCAAAAGTTCGTGCTCTACTCAGTGTGCTGCTGGGCAGCAGACAGCAAGCTCCTGAGAGGTAGCATTCAAATGCAAACTCACGTATGAAAGTGAGCCCTGAGAGTAAGGATGGAGATAGTGTTGCAAAGCTGACTCTGTTCTGAAGATCACTAGCACCACCGTTCCCTCCTGCCTCTTCGGCTGTGAGAACAGAAGCCAAACCTTCTGCATCTACGCACTGCGTTGCTGGGCAGCAGAGTGCAGGCTTCGGAGTGGTTTCATTCAAACTCTCTTTCAGGTATGAAAGTGAGCAGTGAAAGCAATGATGGAGGCACCGTTGCAAAGCTGACTTTGTGCTGAAGAATGCCACCCCCAGCTTTCCCTCCCGGCTCTTCTGCTGTGGGAGCAGAGGCCAAAAGTTCATGCTCTACTCAGAGTGCTGCTGCGCAGCCGAGAGCAGGCTCTGGAGCGAATGCATTCTGATGTTTTTCCTGTTGACAGTGGGCAGTGACACCAGTAATGGAGGCACCTTTGCAAAGCTGACTGTGTGCTGAAGATTAGTAGCACAAGCTTTCACTCCTGGCTCTTCGGCTGTGTGAGCAGAGGCCAAACGTTTGTGCTCTACTCACTGTGCTGCTGGGCAGCTCAGACACCATCCGGAGAGGTACGACTCAAATGAACTTTTAGCTATGAAACCGAGGAGCCACAGCACTGCTGGTGACAAAGTTGCAAAGCTGACTATGTGCTGAAGATTGCCAGAAGCAGCTTTCTCTCCTGGCTCTTCTGCTGTGGGAGCCAGAGGCCAGACGTTCATGATCTCCTCAGAGTGCTGCTGGGCAGCAGAGGGCAGGCTTCCGAGAGGATTCATTCAAACTCTCTTTCAGGTATGAAAGTGAGCAGAGACAGCAATGATGGAGGCACCGTTGTAAAGCTGACTGTGTGCTGAAGAATCCCAGCACCAGCTTTCCCTTTTTTCTCTTCTAATGTGGGAGCAGAGGCCAAACGTTCGTGCTCTACTCACTGTGCTGCTGGGCAGCTGAGAGTGACCTCCAGTTTTTATTCAAATTGTCTTTTAGGCATTAAACCGAGGAGAAGCTGCAATGATGGAGGCACCGTTGCAAAGCTGGGTGCTGAAGAGGCCCAGCACCAGCTTTTTTCATTCGTCTTCGGCTGTGGGAACAGAGGGCAAACGTTCGTGCCCTCCTCGCTGTGCTCCTGGGTCCCCTAGAGCAAGCCCCGGAGAGGTACAATACAAATAGACTTTTACGTATGAAAGTGAGCAGTGAACAGGCATGATGGTGACACCCTTGTAAAGCTGACTGTGTGCTGAAGAGGCCCAGCACGATCTTTCCCTCCTGGCTCTTCTACTGTGGGAGCAGAACCCAAACGTTGGTGCTCTACTCACTATGCTGCTGGGCAGCCGAGAGCAGGCTCTGGAGAGCTTGCATTCAAATGCACTTTTAGGTTTGAAAGCTCAGAGAGCACAGATGGTGACTCCGTTGCAAAGCTGACTGTGTGCTGAAGATTCCCAGGCCCAGCTTTCCCTCCTGGCTCTTCGGCTGTGAGAACAGAGGCCAAAAGTTCGTGCTTACTCAGTGTGCTGCTGGGCAGCAGACAGCAAGCTCCTGAGAGGTAGCATTCAAATGCAAACTCACGTATGAAAGTGAGCCCTGAAAGTAAGGATGGAGATAGTGTTGCAAAGCTGACTCTGTTCTGAAGATCACTAGCACCACCTTTCCCTCCTGCCTCTTCGGCTGTGAGAACAGAAGCCAAACCTTCTGCATCTACGCACTGCGTTGCTGGGCAGCAGAGTGCAGGCTTCGAAGAGGTTTCATTCAAACTCTCTTTCAGGTATGAAAGTGAGCAGTGAAAGCAATGATGGAGGCACCGTTGCAAAGCTGACTGTGTGCTGAAGAATGCCAGCCCCAGCTTTCCCTCCCGGCTCTTCTGCTGTGGGAGCAGAGGCCAAAAGTTCATGCTCTACTCAGAGTGCTGCTGGGCAGCCGAGAGCAGGCTCTGGAGAGCTTGCATTCAAATGCACTTTTAGGTTTGAAAGCTCAGAGAGCACAGATGGTGACTCCGTTGCAAAGCTGACTGTGTGCTGAAGATTCCCAGGCCCAGCTTTCCCTCCTGGCTCTTCGGCTGTGAGAACAGAGGCCAAAAGTTCGTGCTTACTCAGTGTGCTGCTGGGCAGCAGACAGCAAGCTCCTGAGAGGTAGCATTCAAATGCAAACTCACGTATGAAAGTGAGCCCTGAGAGTAAGGATGGAGATAGTGTTGCAAAGCTGACTCTGTTCTGAAGATCACTAGCACCACCTTTCCCTCCTGCCTCTTCGGCTGTGAGAACAGAAGCCAAACCTTCTGCATCTACGCACTGCGTTGCTGGGCAGCAGAGTGCAGGCTTCGAAGAGGTTTCATTCAAACTCTCTTTCAGGTATGAAAGTGAGCAGTGAAAGCAATGATGGAGGCACCGTTGCAAAGCTGACTGTGTGCTGAAGAATGCCAGCCCCAGCTTTCCCTCCCGGCTCTTCTGCTGTGGGAGCAGAGGCCAAAAGTTCATGCTCTACTCACTGTGCTGCTGGGCAGCCGAGAGCAGGCTCTGGAGAGCTTGCATTCAAATGCACTTTTAGGTTTGAAAGCTAGGAGAGACAGCACAGATGGTGACTCCGTTGCAAAGCTGACTGTGTGCTGTATATTCCCAGCCCCAGCTTTCCCTCCTGGCTCTTCGGCTGTGAGAACAGAGGCCAAAAGTTCGTGCTCTACTCAGTGTGCTGCTGGGCAGCAGACAGCAAGCTCCTGAGAGGTAGCATTCAAATGCAAACTCACGTATGAAAGTGAGCCCTGAGAGTAAGGATGGAGATAGTGTTGCAAAGCTGACTCTGTTCTGAAGATCACTAGCACCACCGTTCCCTCCTGCCTCTTCGGCTGTGAGAACAGAAGCCAAACCTTCTGCATCTACGCACTGCGTTGCTGGGCAGCAGAGTGCAGGCTTCGGAGTGGTTTCATTCAAACTCTCTTTCAGGTATGAAAGTGAGCAGTGAAAGCAATGATGGAGGCACCGTTGCAAAGCTGACTTTGTGCTGAAGAATGCCACCCCCAGCTTTCCCTCCCGGCTCTTCTGCTGTGGGAGCAGAGGCCAAAAGTTCATGCTCTACTCAGAGTGCTGCTGCGCAGCCGAGAACAGGCTCTGGAGCGAATGCATTCTGATGTTTTTCCTGTTGACAGTGGGCAGTGACACCAGTAATGGAGGCACCTTTGCAAAGCTGACTGTGTGCTGAAGATTAGTAGCACAAGCTTTCACTCCTGGCTCTTCGGCTGTGTGAGCAGAGGCCAAACGTTTGTGCTCTACTCACTGTGCTGCTGGGCAGCTTAGACACCATCCGGAGAGGTACGACTCAAATGAACTTTTAGCTATGAAACCGAGGAGCCACAGCACTGCTGGTGACAAAGTTGCAAAGCTGACTATGTGCTGAAGATTGCCAGAAGCAGCTTTCTCTCCTGGCTCTTCTGCTGTGGGAGCCAGAGGCCAGACGTTCATGATCTCCTCAGAGTGCTGCTGGGCAGCAGAGGGCAGGCTTCCGAGAGGATTCATTCAAACTCTCTTTCAGGTATGAAAGTGAGCAGAGACAGCAATGATGGAGGCACCGTTGTAAAGCTGACTGTGTGCTGAAGAATCCCAGCACCAGCTTTCCCTTTTTTCTCTTCTAATGTGGGAGCAGAGGCCAAACGTTCGTGCTCTACTCACTGTGCTGCTGGGCAGCTGAGAGTGACCTCCAGTTTTTATTCAAATTGTCTTTTAGGCATTAAACCGAGGAGAAGCTGCAATGATGGAGGCACCGTTGCAAAGCTGGGTGCTGAAGAGGCCCAGCACCAGCTTTTTTCATTCGTCTTCGGCTGTGGGAACAGAGGGCAAACGTTCGTGCCCTCCTCGCTGTGCTCCTGGGTCCCCTAGAGCAAGCCCCGGAGAGGTACAATACAAATAGACTTTTACGTATGAAAGTGAGCAGTGAACAGGCATGATGGTGACACCCTTGTAAAGCTGACTGTGTGCTGAAGAGGCCCAGCACGATCTTTCCCTCCTGGCTCTTCTACTGTGGGAGCAGAACCCAAACGTTGGTGCTCTACTCACTATGCTGCTGGGCAGCCGAGAGCAGGCTCTGGAGAGCTTGCATTCAAATGCACTTTTAGGTTTGAAAGCTCAGAGAGCACAGATGGTGACTCCGTTGCAAAGCTGACTGTGTGCTGAAGATTCCCAGGCCCAGCTTTCCCTCCTGGCTCTTCGGCTGTGAGAACAGAGGCCAAAAGTTCGTGCTTACTCAGTGTGCTGCTGGGCAGCAGACAGCAAGCTCCTGAGAGGTAGCATTCAAATGCAAACTCACGTATGAAAGTGAGCCCTGAAAGTAAGGATGGAGATAGTGTTGCAAAGCTGACTCTGTTCTGAAGATCACTAGCACCACCTTTCCCTCCTGCCTCTTCGGCTGTGAGAACAGAAGCCAAACCTTCTGCATCTACGCACTGCGTTGCTGGGCAGCAGAGTGCAGGCTTCGAAGAGGTTTCATTCAAACTCTCTTTCAGGTATGAAAGTGAGCAGTGAAAGCAATGATGGAGGCACCGTTGCAAAGCTGACTGTGTGCTGAAGAATGCCAGCCCCAGCTTTCCCTCCCGGCTCTTCTGCTGTGGGAGCAGAGGCCAAAAGTTCATGCTCTACTCACTGTGCTGCTGGGCAGCCGAGAGCAGGCTCTGGAGAGCTTGCATTCAAATGCACTTTTAGGTTTGAAAGCTCAGAGAGCACAGATGGTGACTCCGTTGCAAAGCTGACTGTGTGCTGTATATTCCCAGCCCCAGCTTTCCCTCCTGGCTCTTCGGCTGTGAGAACAGAGGCCAAAAGTTCGTGCTCTACTCAGTGTGCTGCTGGGCAGCAGACAGCAAGCTCCTGAGAGGTAGCATTCAAATGCAAACTCACGTATGAAAGTGAGCCCTGAGAGTAAGGATGGAGATAGTGTTGCAAAGCTGACTCTGTTCTGAAGATCACTAGCACCACCGTTCCCTCCTGCCTCTTCGGCTGTGAGAACAGAAGCCAAACCTTCTGCATCTACGCACTGCGTTGCTGGGCAGCAGAGTGCAGGCTTCGGAGTGGTTTCATTCAAACTCTCTTTCAGGTATGAAAGTGAGCAGTGAAAGCAATGATGGAGGCACCGTTGCAAAGCTGACTTTGTGCTGAAGAATGCCACCCCCAGCTTTCCCTCCCGGCTCTTCTGCTGTGGGAGCAGAGGCCAAAAGTTCATGCTCTACTCAGAGTGCTGCTGCGCAGCCGAGAACAGGCTCTGGAGCGAATGCATTCTGATGTTTTTCCTGTTGACAGTGGGCAGTGACACCAGTAATGGAGGCACCTTTGCAAAGCTGACTGTGTGCTGAAGATTAGTAGCACAAGCTTTCACTCCTGGCTCTTCGGCTGTGTGAGCAGAGGCCAAACGTTTGTGCTCTACTCACTGTGCTGCTGGGCAGCTTAGACACCATCCGGAGAGGTACGACTCAAATGAACTTTTAGCTATGAAACCGAGGAGCCACAGCACTGCTGGTGACAAAGTTGCAAAGCTGACTATGTGCTGAAGATTGCCAGAAGCAGCTTTCTCTCCTGGCTCTTCTGCTGTGGGAGCCAGAGGCCAGACGTTCATGATCTCCTCAGAGTGCTGCTGGGCAGCAGAGGGCAGGCTTCCGAGAGGATTCATTCAAACTCTCTTTCAGGTATGAAAGTGAGCAGAGACAGCAATGATGGAGGCACCGTTGTAAAGCTGACTGTGTGCTGAAGAATCCCAGCACCAGCTTTCCCTTTTTTCTCTTCTAATGTGGGAGCAGAGGCCAAACGTTCGTGCTCTACTCACTGTGCTGCTGGGCAGCTGAGAGTGACCTCCAGTTTTTATTCAAATTGTCTTTTAGGCATTAAACCGAGGAGAAGCTGCAATGATGGAGGCACCGTTGCAAAGCTGGGTGCTGAAGAGGCCCAGCACCAGCTTTTTTCATTCGTCTTCGGCTGTGGGAACAGAGGGCAAACGTTCGTGCCCTCCTCGCTGTGCTCCTGGGTCCCCTAGAGCAAGCCCCGGAGAGGTACAATACAAATAGACTTTTACGTATGAAAGTGAGCAGTGAACAGGCATGATGGTGACACCCTTGTAAAGCTGACTGTGTGCTGAAGAGGCCCAGCACGATCTTTCCCTCCTGGCTCTTCTACTGTGGGAGCAGAACCCAAACGTTGGTGCTCTACTCACTATGCTGCTGGGCAGCCGAGAGCAGGCTCTGGAGAGCTTGCATTCAAATGCACTTTTAGGTTTGAAAGCTCAGAGAGCACAGATGGTGACTCCGTTGCAAAGCTGACTGTGTGCTGAAGATTCCCAGGCCCAGCTTTCCCTCCTGGCTCTTCGGCTGTGAGAACAGAGGCCAAAAGTTCGTGCTTACTCAGTGTGCTGCTGGGCAGCAGACAGCAAGCTCCTGAGAGGTAGCATTCAAATGCAAACTCACGTATGAAAGTGAGCCCTGAGAATAAGGATGGAGATAGTGTTGCAAAGCTGACTCTGTTCTGAAGATCACTAGCACCACCTTTCCCTCCTGCCTCTTCGGCTGTGAGAACAGAAGCCAAACCTTCTGCATCTACGCACTGCGTTGCTGGGCAGCAGAGTGCAGGCTTCGAAGAGGTTTCATTCAAACTCTCTTTCAGGTATGAAAGTGAGCAGTGAAAGCAATGATGGAGGCACCGTTGCAAAGCTGACTGTGTGCTGAAGAATGCCAGCCCCAGCTTTCCCTCCCGGCTCTTCTGCTGTGGGAGCAGAGGCCAAAAGTTCATGCTCTACTCACTGTGCTGCTGGGCAGCCGAGAGCAGGCTCTGGAGAGCTTGCATTCAAATGCACTTTTAGGTTTGAAAGCTCAGAGAGCACAGATGGTGACTCCGTTGCAAAGCTGACTGTGTGCTGAAGATTCCCAGGCCCAGCTTTCCCTCCTGGCTCTTCGGCTGTGAGAACAGAGGCCAAAAGTTCGTGCTTACTCAGTGTGCTGCTGGGCAGCAGACAGCAAGCTCCTGAGAGGTAGCATTCAAATGCAAACTCACGTATGAAAGTGAGCCCTGAGAGTAAGGATGGAGATAGTGTTGCAAAGCTGACTCTGTTCTGAAGATCACTAGCACCACCTTTCCCTCCTGCCTCTTCGGCTGTGAGAACAGAAGCCAAACCTTCTGCATCTACGCACTGCGTTGCTGGGCAGCAGAGTGCAGGCTTCGAAGAGGTTTCATTCAAACTCTCTTTCAGGTATGAAAGTGAGCAGTGAAAGCAATGATGGAGGCACCGTTGCAAAGCTGACTGTGTGCTGAAGAATGCCAGCCCCAGCTTTCCCTCCCGGCTCTTCTGCTGTGGGAGCAGAGGCCAAAAGTTCATGCTCTACTCACTGTGCTGCTGGGCAGCCGAGAGCAGGCTCTGGAGAGCTTGCATTCAAATGCACTTTTAGGTTTGAAAGCTCAGAGAGCACAGATGGTGACTCCGTTGCAAAGCTGACTGTGTGCTGTATATTCCCAGGCCCAGCTTTCCCTCCTGGCTCTTCGGCTGTGAGAACAGAGGCCAAAAGTTCGTGCTCTACTCAGTGTGCTGCTGGGCAGCAGACAGCAAGCTCCTGAGAGGTAGCATTCAAATGCAAACTCACGTATGAAAGTGAGCCCTGAGAGTAAGGATGGAGATAGTGTTGCAAAGCTGACTCTGTTCTGAAGATCACTAGCACCACCTTTCCCTCCTGCCTCTTCGGCTGTGAGAAAAGAAGCCAAACCTTCTGCATCTACGCACTGCGTTGCTGGGCAGCAGAGTGCAGGCTTCGAAGAGGTTTCATTCAAACTCTCTTTCAGGTATGAAAGTGAGCAGTGAAAGCAATGATGGAGGCACCGTTGCAAAGCTGACTGTGTGCTGAAGAATGCCAGCCCCAGCTTTCCCTCCCGGCTCTTCTGCTGTGGGAGCAGAGGCCAAAAGTTCATGCTCTACTCACTGTGCTGCTGGGCAGCCGAGAGCAGGCTCTGGAGAGCTTGCATTCAAATGCACTTTTAGGTTTGAAAGCTAGGAGAGACAGCACAGATGGTGACTCCGTTGCAAAGCTGACTGTGTGCTGTATATTCCCAGCCCCAGCTTTCCCTCCTGGCTCTTCGGCTGTGAGAACAGAGGCCAAAAGTTCGTGCTCTACTCAGTGTGCTGCTGGGCAGCAGACAGCAAGCTCCTGAGAGGTAGCATTCAAATGCAAACTCACGTATGAAAGTGAGCCCTGAGAGTAAGGATGGAGATAGTGTTGCAAAGCTGACTCTGTTCTGAAGATCACTAGCACCACCGTTCCCTCCTGCCTCTTCGGCTGTGAGAACAGAAGCCAAACCTTCTGCATCTACGCACTGCGTTGCTGGGCAGCAGAGTGCAGGCTTCGGAGTGGTTTCATTCAAACTCTCTTTCAGGTATGAAAGTGAGCAGTGAAAGCAATGATGGAGGCACCGTTGCAAAGCTGACTTTGTGCTGAAGAATGCCACCCCCAGCTTTCCCTCCCGGCTCTTCTGCTGTGGGAGCAGAGGCCAAAAGTTCATGCTCTACTCAGAGTGCTGCTGCGCAGCCGAGAACAGGCTCTGGAGCGAATGCATTCTGATGTTTTTCCTGTTGACAGTGGGCAGTGACACCAGTAATGGAGGCACCTTTGCAAAGCTGACTGTGTGCTGAAGATTAGTAGCACAAGCTTTCACTCCTGGCTCTTCGGCTGTGTGAGCAGAGGCCAAACGTTTGTGCTCTACTCACTGTGCTGCTGGGCAGCTTAGACACCATCCGGAGAGGTACGACTCAAATGAACTTTTAGCTATGAAACCGAGGAGCCACAGCACTGCTGGTGACAAAGTTGCAAAGCTGACTATGTGCTGAAGATTGCCAGAAGCAGCTTTCTCTCCTGGCTCTTCTGCTGTGGGAGCCAGAGGCCAGACGTTCATGATCTCCTCAGAGTGCTGCTGGGCAGCAGAGGGCAGGCTTCCGAGAGGATTCATTCAAACTCTCTTTCAGGTATGAAAGTGAGCAGAGACAGCAATGATGGAGGCACCGTTGTAAAGCTGACTGTGTGCTGAAGAATCCCAGCACCAGCTTTCCCTTTTTTCTCTTCTAATGTGGGAGCAGAGGCCAAACGTTCGTGCTCTACTCACTGTGCTGCTGGGCAGCTGAGAGTGACCTCCAGTTTTTATTCAAATTGTCTTTTAGGCATTAAACCGAGGAGAAGCTGCAATGATGGAGGCACCGTTGCAAAGCTGGGTGCTGAAGAGGCCCAGCACCAGCTTTTTTCATTCGTCTTCGGCTGTGGGAACAGAGGGCAAACGTTCGTGCCCTCCTCGCTGTGCTCCTGGGTCCCCTAGAGCAAGCCCCGGAGAGGTACAATACAAATAGACTTTTACGTATGAAAGTGAGCAGTGAACAGGCATGATGGTGACACCCTTGTAAAGCTGACTGTGTGCTGAAGAGGCCCAGCACGATCTTTCCCTCCTGGCTCTTCTACTGTGGGAGCAGAACCCAAACGTTGGTGCTCTACTCACTATGCTGCTGGGCAGCCGAGAGCAGGCTCTGGAGAGCTTGCATTCAAATGCACTTTTAGGTTTGAAAGCTCAGAGAGCACAGATGGTGACTCCGTTGCAAAGCTGACTGTGTGCTGAAGATTCCCAGGCCCAGCTTTCCCTCCTGGCTCTTCGGCTGTGAGAACAGAGGCCAAAAGTTCGTGCTTACTCAGTGTGCTGCTGGGCAGCAGACAGCAAGCTCCTGAGAGGTAGCATTCAAATGCAAACTCACGTATGAAAGTGAGCCCTGAAAGTAAGGATGGAGATAGTGTTGCAAAGCTGACTCTGTTCTGAAGATCACTAGCACCACCTTTCCCTCCTGCCTCTTCGGCTGTGAGAACAGAAGCCAAACCTTCTGCATCTACGCACTGCGTTGCTGGGCAGCAGAGTGCAGGCTTCGAAGAGGTTTCATTCAAACTCTCTTTCAGGTATGAAAGTGAGCAGTGAAAGCAATGATGGAGGCACCGTTGCAAAGCTGACTGTGTGCTGAAGAATGCCAGCCCCAGCTTTCCCTCCCGGCTCTTCTGCTGTGGGAGCAGAGGCCAAAAGTTCATGCTCTACTCACTGTGCTGCTGGGCAGCCGAGAGCAGGCTCTGGAGAGCTTGCATTCAAATGCACTTTTAGGTTTGAAAGCTCAGAGAGCACAGATGGTGACTCCGTTGCAAAGCTGACTGTGTGCTGAAGATTCCCAGGCCCAGCTTTCCCTCCTGGCTCTTCGGCTGTGAGAACAGAGGGCAAAAGTTCGTGCTCTACTCAGTGTGCTGCTGGGCAGCAGACAGCAAGCTCCTGAGCGGTAGCATTCAAATGCAAACTCACGTATGAAAGTGAGCCCTGAGAGTAAGGATGGAGATAGTGTTGCAAAGCTGACTCTGTTCTGAAGATCACTAGCACCACCTTTCCCTCCTGCCTCTTCGGCTGTGAGAACAGAAGCCAAACCTTCTGCATCTACGCACTGCGTTGCTGGGCAGCAGAGTGCAGGCTTCGAAGAGGTTTCATTCAAACTCTCTTTCAGGTATGAAAGTGAGCAGTGAAAGCAATGATGGAGGCACCGTTGCAAAGCTGACTGTGTGCTGAAGAATGCCAGCCCCAGCTTTCCCTCCCGGCTCTTCTGCTGTGGGAGCAGAGGCCAAAAGTTCATGCTCTACTCACTGTGCTGCTGGGCAGCCGAGAGCAGGCTCTGGAGAGCTTGCATTCAAATGCACTTTTAGGTTTGAAAGCTCAGAGAGCACAGATGGTGACTCCGTTGCAAAGCTGACTGTGTGCTGTATATTCCCAGCCCCAGCTTTCCCTCCTGGCTCTTCGGCTGTGAGAACAGAGGCCAAAAGTTCGTGCTCTACTCAGTGTGCTGCTGGGCAGCAGACAGCAAGCTCCTGAGAGGTAGCATTCAAATGCAAACTCACGTATGAAAGTGAGCCCTGAGAGTAAGGATGGAGATAGTGTTGCAAAGCTGACTCTGTTCTGAAGATCACTAGCACCACCGTTCCCTCCTGCCTCTTCGGCTGTGAGAACAGAAGCCAAACCTTCTGCATCTACGCACTGCGTTGCTGGGCAGCAGAGTGCAGGCTTCGGAGAGGTTTCATTCAAACTCTCTTTCAGGTATGAAAGTGAGCAGTGAAAGCAATGATGGAGGCACCGTTGCAAAGCTGACTTTGTGCTGAAGAATGCCAGCCCCAGCTTTCCCTCCCGGCTCTTCTGCTGTGGGAGCAGAGGCCAAAAGTTCATGCTCTACTCACTGTGCTGCTGGGCAGCCGAGAGCAGGCTCTGGAGAGCTTGCATTCAAATGCACTTTTAGGTTTGAAAGCTCAGAGAGCACAGATGGTGACTCCGTTGCAAAGCTGACTGTGTGCTGAATATTCCCAGGCCCAGCTTTCCCTCCTGGCTCTTCGGCTGTGAGAACAGAGGCCAAAAGTTCGTGCTCTACTCAGTGTGCTGCTGGGCAGCAGACAGCAAGCTCCTGAGAGGTAGCATTCAAATGCAAACTCACGTATGAAAGTGAGCCCTGAGAGTAAGGATGGAGATAGTGTTGCAAAGCTGACTCTGTTCTGAAGATCACTAGCACCACCTTTCCCTCCTGCCTCTTCGGCTGTGAGAACAGAAGCCAAACCTTCTGCATCTACGCACTGCGTTGCTGGGCAGCAGAGTGCAGGCTTCGAAGAGGTTTCATTCAAACTCTCTTTCAGGTATGAAAGTGAGCAGTGAAAGCAATGATGGAGGCACCGTTGCAAAGCTGACTGTGTGCTGAAGAATGCCAGCCCCAGCTTTCCCTCCCGGCTCTTCTGCTGTGGGAGCAGAGGCCAAAAGTTCATGCTCTACTCACTGTGCTGCTGGGCAGCCGAGAGCAGGCTCTGGAGAGCTTGCATTCAAATGCACTTTTAGGTTTGAAAGCTCAGAGAGCACAGATGGTGACTCCGTTGCAAAGCTGACTGTGTGCTGTATATTCCCAGCCCCAGCTTTCCCTCCTGGCTCTTCGGCTGTGAGAACAGAGGCCAAAAGTTCGTGCTCTACTCAGTGTGCTGCTGGGCAGCAGACAGCAAGCTCCTGAGAGGTAGCATTCAAATGCAAACTCACGTATGAAAGTGAGCCCTGAGAGTAAGGATGGAGATAGTGTTGCAAAGCTGACTCTGTTCTGAAGATCACTAGCACCACCGTTCCCTCCTGCCTCTTCGGCTGTGAGAACAGAAGCCAAACCTTCTGCATCTACGCACTGCGTTGCTGGGCAGCAGAGTGCAGGCTTCGGAGTGGTTTCATTCAAACTCTCTTTCAGGTATGAAAGTGAGCAGTGAAAGCAATGATGGAGGCACCGTTGCAAAGCTGACTTTGTGCTGAAGAATGCCACCCCCAGCTTTCCCTCCCGGCTCTTCTGCTGTGGGAGCAGAGGCCAAAAGTTCATGCTCTACTCAGAGTGCTGCTGCGCAGCCGAGAGCAGGCTCTGGAGCGAATGCATTCTGATGTTTTTCCTGTTGACAGTGGGCAGTGACACCAGTAATGGAGGCACCTTTGCAAAGCTGACTGTGTGCTGAAGATTAGTAGCACAAGCTTTCACTCCTGGCTCTTCGGCTGTGTGAGCAGAGGCCAAACGTTTGTGCTCTACTCACTGTGCTGCTGGGCAGCTCAGACACCATCCGGAGAGGTACGACTCAAATGAACTTTTAGCTATGAAACCGAGGAGCCACAGCACTGCTGGTGACAAAGTTGCAAAGCTGACTATGTGCTGAAGATTGCCAGAAGCAGCTTTCTCTCCTGGCTCTTCTGCTGTGGGAGCCAGAGGCCAGACGTTCATGATCTCCTCAGAGTGCTGCTGGGCAGCAGAGGGCAGGCTTCCGAGAGGATTCATTCAAACTCTCTTTCAGGTATGAAAGTGAGCAGAGACAGCAATGATGGAGGCACCGTTGTAAAGCTGACTGTGTGCTGAAGAATCCCAGCACCAGCTTTCCCTTTTTTCTCTTCTAATGTGGGAGCAGAGGCCAAACGTTCGTGCTCTACTCACTGTGCTGCTGGGCAGCTGAGAGTGACCTCCAGTTTTTATTCAAATTGTCTTTTAGGCATTAAACCGAGGAGAAGCTGCAATGATGGAGGCACCGTTGCAAAGCTGGGTGCTGAAGAGGCCCAGCACCAGCTTTTTTCATTCGTCTTCGGCTGTGGGAACAGAGGGCAAACGTTCGTGCCCTCCTCGCTGTGCTCCTGGGTCCCCTAGAGCAAGCCCCGGAGAGGTACAATACAAATAGACTTTTACGTATGAAAGTGAGCAGTGAACAGGCATGATGGTGACACCCTTGTAAAGCTGACTGTGTGCTGAAGAGGCCCAGCACGATCTTTCCCTCCTGGCTCTTCTACTGTGGGAGCAGAACCCAAACGTTGGTGCTCTACTCACTATGCTGCTGGGCAGCCGAGAGCAGGCTCTGGAGAGCTTGCATTCAAATGCACTTTTAGGTTTGAAAGCTCAGAGAGCACAGATGGTGACTCCGTTGCAAAGCTGACTGTGTGCTGAAGATTCCCAGGCCCAGCTTTCCCTCCTGGCTCTTCGGCTGTGAGAACAGAGGCCAAAAGTTCGTGCTTACTCAGTGTGCTGCTGGGCAGCAGACAGCAAGCTCCTGAGAGGTAGCATTCAAATGCAAACTCACGTATGAAAGTGAGCCCTGAAAGTAAGGATGGAGATAGTGTTGCAAAGCTGACTCTGTTCTGAAGATCACTAGCACCACCTTTCCCTCCTGCCTCTTCGGCTGTGAGAACAGAAGCCAAACCTTCTGCATCTACGCACTGCGTTGCTGGGCAGCAGAGTGCAGGCTTCGAAGAGGTTTCATTCAAACTCTCTTTCAGGTATGAAAGTGAGCAGTGAAAGCAATGATGGAGGCACCGTTGCAAAGCTGACTGTGTGCTGAAGAATGCCAGCCCCAGCTTTCCCTCCCGGCTCTTCTGCTGTGGGAGCAGAGGCCAAAAGTTCATGCTCTACTCAGAGTGCTGCTGCGCAGCCGAGAGCAGGCTCTGGAGAGCTTGCATTCAAATGCACTTTTAGGTTTGAAAGCTCAGAGAGCACAGATGGTGACTCCGTTGCAAAGCTGACTGTGTGCTGAAGATTCCCAGGCCCAGCTTTCCCTCCTGGCTCTTCGGCTGTGAGAACAGAGGCCAAAAGTTCGTGCTTACTCAGTGTGCTGCTGGGCAGCAGACAGCAAGCTCCTGAGCGGTAGCATTCAA